>NC_056616.1:1300755-1600755 GCF_018340385.1 Cyprinus carpio | reverse complement strand
GCCTGAAGACTTCACCACATTTCCATTTGAATCAAAAGTCACTTTTAGGTATCCCAGATACTTTCCAAAGGCATAGGCCTGGACCACAGGAACCTGGCGCCCATCATCTGATTGGACCATGAATGGATATGGTCCTGCAGGAACTTCTGTGGATGGTGGAGTTCCTACAGACACAAGCACACATAATAAATTGACGGAGTAAATTCTTAAATTAAGTACAGTAATAATACTGTGCAAAGTCTTAAGCACATAAATTGCTTCCCAAAAACATTTGTTTTTTGTAGTTATTAAAATAAATTGTTTTAGTGTTTTGTTGATTCCTTTTATGAAAACTAAAAAATTCCAGAGAAGTTTTTGTATGGACAAATAGTTATTGGCTCACACAGAGATCTGAGCTCACTGTCATTGAGTCTTAAAGGCTTAGGGTTTGGTTTAGGGATAGTTGCTTGTAATTATGCATACTTTAGTCACTATAGTAAGTACATGTAATAATTGTAACAATCTCTGCAAAATAAAGTGTTACTGACTTTTGGACAGTTCTGTACTAAATAATAATCAGCATTAGTTGTGTCTAAACAATGCTAACTAATATTCTTCTTGTATAACTTTTAAGTCCACCCATATTTTCAAGCAATATGGTTTATAGATTGAATTGTGGATTTGTTAAATGTTATGCAGTGACCACATGAAAGAGAAGTATTTTTACACAATAAAAACAAAAGTTAAATGTTTCCATCTCCAAGAGTATTTTTTAGCTGTGTATATATGGCTTTGGTCTCTCCTTTAATGTACGTTGATGCATTTTTCCCCATCTTATCAGCCAAGTAAATCTGGCCATTTAATAACACAAAATAAGAACACGCCTCTTCCTGACAAATCACATAATTTATGGCATCATTTATGCCCAGAGGACAGACGCGAACACCCATGTGTAATCCTTGGGGTTAGTGGTTTATTCCTGCTTGCCAAGAAAAAACAAAGGCTGCAGCAGAGGTGAGTAACATGCTAATGAGTAGTATTTGGCAGCCTGACCAGAGTTTCTGAAGCAAAAGAAACTCTCACGTCAGTGCTGTACTGGTTAGCTGTTTGGATCAAAATAAGGCATAATACTGTTTCACCTTTAGTCCATCACACCCATTATGGTCACAAAGCTCAAGTCTTTTATTAAAACACAGATTAATCACATTTAATGAGAGTGGTATTAGAGGTGTTTGGGCGTTACTTTGTTTGTGATGGGATCATCACAGTCCTTTGGTAAATTCACCTGTGCATCTTATTTAGCACTTTAATGTATTTTTGCAGAGCTGTTCCTCAGCCCCTATTAATAGAGTGGAAATGAAAGTTCTTGATCTTATTATGAGTGTCTTTTTGTTTTGAAAAGTGTTGGAAATGGACAGTCCATTGCACATTGTTAACAAATAAAATTATTCACAAATTAAAGTGTACCTCTATTTTACACCATATGTTAAATTTCACTGAGTGAACCCCTTTGTAGTGGTGTTTAGAGGTGTGAATTCTGACTCTGAACTCTTGATCGTTAAAGGCCAATCAAAGGTGTTCAAGAAACTGACGGATATGACTGTGATTGGCCACATTGTGCAATGCTACAAAAACACATTGTAAATAGAAAGTTGTAATGCTTTCCAGAGCACAAACACAAATGATCTGTGAAATAATCAATGTGACATCAGCAGTTCATCCGCAATTATACGAAGCTACGAGAAATTTTTTTTGTGAGCAAAAAAAAAAAAAAAAAAAGTATTCAACAATTTGTCTCCTCCTCATCACCCTGGTGCCTTTTTGAAGAATATCCGCTGGACGTATGCTGTTCTGTGTCAGCTGCGTCACGCCAGATCTGTTTCCTGTTGTTGTGATTTGATCTGAATGGAAACAGCGTATCGTGACGCATTGCACACAAAAAGTATTCTCGTAGCTTCGTATAACTGCGGATGAACCACTGATGTCATGTAGATTATTTTACAGATCTCCTTGCTACGTTTCTGGACTTGGGAACATTTCAGTTGCGTTGCTGTCTAGGCAAGGTCAGACATCTTTCAGATTCCATCAAAAAATTCTTAATTTGTGTTCCGGGGATAAATGAAGGTCTTATGGGTTTGAAACGACATGAGGGTGAGTAATTAATGACAGAATTTTCATTTTTGGGTGAACTATCCCTTTAAATGATACATACCTGTGTATAGGAATGTATTGGTGTGCCCTCCAATCACAACATCCACTCCTCGAACTTTCTTTGCTATATTTTGGTCCACTTTGAACCCAGAATGTCCAAGGGCAATGATCTTATTAACACCCAAAGTGATGAGTTTATCCACTTGAGACTGTAAAGCAGCAACCTCATCCTCAAACTGGAGATGGGGGCCTGTAAAATGATACAAAAAAAAAAAAAAAAAAAAAATGTTACTGATGGCTGTAACCCAATCTGTATTCTTCCGTCAACCCTAATCTGTTTAAATGTGCCATCAGGCAAGTCAATCATTCTCAGTCAAACGAATCAGATCTTGACTGATTCTACGATCTATGTAATCTCAAATGATATGGGCTGGATTAGTGGAAGTTTAATGTTAGTTGTACTAAAGCACTAAACGTGGATCCTCATTTATAAAGCGTGCGTATGCTCAGATTGGATCTTAGAGTCTGCATCTGCTTAAATCCATTCCAATGCTCATATTTGTAAAAACTGCCTTTGACATGGATAAAAGCTTAGCGTCACGTCAGGGTCTGAGCAGACGTACACATTTTTTCTTGTCGGAGTACTGCAGATTTTTGGAAATGTAAGCGGTTCTTGCAGCTCGCTGTTCTAAATTAAAGCATTTGGACAATGAATGGTGATCTTTTATATGTTAATGACATTACAGTTTTTCAATTCTTAGCAAGCGTTTACCAATACTTAAAGTATTTTTTTCTAAACTCTTAAGACAGAAACACACCTACATCACACAATTAGCCAAATACTTAATATTCTGGTCGAAACCACATTTTGTTAAATAAATACAAACTCTCCATTTCAAAATGCTGAATACCTTTTTCTACACATACTAACTCTATCAAAACACAGCAAACCTGATTCAAAATTGAGTCATTTGGTCAAAACATTATCCTTTGTTTTCTATCCAACAGGAACATATAGTCAATCATAACACATAGACTGTCAAAAAGCTAACAATTAATTACGAAATTGCATTACTTGTCATGTTTCAGTTCTACCTGCATATAATAGACATATTTTTTTTTTTTTTGTAATTTAGCCTTCAGTTTACCTTCAACTGAAACCCATTTTAGATTATTCAGTGCTGAATGTGTTCATTCTTGGCAACATACAGTCATGGCCAAAGGTTTGTCAGGGACATAAATTTTGTGTTTTGCTACTTCAGTATTTGTAGATTATTAACATAACATAAGTTGCATCGATGTGTAAGTGGCATTTTACTATTACTTTCAGAAATAATTTAAATACTAAATAGGTCTGAATAAAACGTTTTTAAACACCATATATGATATTTTCTCACACAAATACATCTGCTTATCTCTCAGCATGAGATTTTTAGTTTTAAGTTTAAAAGCATCATTACAGTGTAAACTGATAGACATAGTACAGTACAGAATCATACCTGAAACAGAAAACTAATAAATTCAGTAATATTCCCTCCTCGCTGCAACACACAGATGCCTACACACATCTCCGCATGAGAAGCTTTTATTAGACAGGGGAAGGGAGGGATCTCAAAGTTAAAGATGAAACATGCAACATAACGCCAGCAGGGGTCCCTCATACTTCATTAAATGAATAACAATCAGTTAATTCTGTCGAAATACATAATACATGGAACAGTTTTAATGCTAGATTATTGATTGTTTGTGTTGCTAAGGTTGGTTGCCAAGGGTGTTGCTCGGTGATACACAGAATGTTGGGTGAAGCAGTCATAGCTGTGATGTATCGTGAATAAAACACAGCTGCTGACCAATCAGAACTGAGGAATGGAACTAGCCGTTTTATAAAAAATAAAAATAAAATGCTAATTTTTTACACCCACCAGCAGAAACATAAATCAGTGCCTATGACTATGTCCATAACAAACTAAATTTACTTACTAAAAACTGAAACTTGGGCTCGCAACCCTTTCATTCGGCATGAATCATTTTCTTGAGTGAATCGTTACACAGTCTAACATTTGGTTGCTTAACTATTAGACTACTTATTATTGAAGAAGGCTTTGTACTTCTCTCATGTCCGAATATCTACTAACACCATTCTTCACATATGCAAAAAGTGTTTGGAAAAACACCATGGCATGCTCATGCTGACCGGCAAAACCTACATATTGTACAACAGACAAGTTAAATTGAGTCACCAAATACCTTTTGTAGGTTTAGTTGTCTCATTTAGTTTGCTGAGGATGAGGCTGTGATGTCAAGTTGCAATGCTAGAACTGATATGTTGTGTGCGCGTGAGAGGTGCCAGCACAAACACTTTGGATTCCTTATATCAGCGGAAAGATGTGATATCCGTCAGATAAGAGCAAGACATCATTCAAAATGGTCTATTTTTATTTGTGTAACTTCAAAATGACAGCGAAACCTTGTGCTTTTGTAAAATAAAGAAAACAAACAAAATGTGCTTGCCGTCTATGTGAACCACATCCTAAAATGAAGAAAAACTAAAAGAAAGCTATATATTTATAAAAATATTTCTTTTATGCTGTTTGTGGAGTTGTTTAATCAGATCTTGAGAGATTTAATGTCTTTTATCTTCAGTTCATCTAAGGCTGTGGCTGAAGAAAGTTGTATTTTATGTTCTTATTTCTCTTTCTTCTAGTGCTTGTTCACAGCAGGTGTTTGAATGATTGAAAGAATGTTTCCGGAACATCATACTAACCTTTAAATAACATTCTACTAACATTAAGGAAACTGGACATTTTTATGTTCTTGGAATGTTACAAATCAAGGTTCCTAGAATGTTGAATTTTAAATCAAAATTAAGTTGAAAGAAAGTTTGAAGAACATCATACTTTTTAAAAACGTTCCTCTAACGTCAAGAAAACTTAAAAAAAAAAAAAAAAAAAAAAAAAAATGTTTGTTTGTTAGAAGAAACGATGATTATTTTTTGGAGTGATGTTCTTATAACAAAATTCTGTTAGCTGGATTCTTAAATCACAATAATATAAGACGTTCTTAAGAGTGTGATTTGCAACATTATGTGAAAACCTGGCCTTGCTATTATATCTTACCTGGTAGAGACAAAGCAGGGGTCTCCACTGACGTGTAACCAACAACACCCACTTTCTCTGAGTTAACAGTGAAGATCTTATATGGGAGATAGTATCCGCTGATCCGAGGAGCAATCGTTTGATCGGCTTTAATATTTGCACTAAGAACAGTGCAGTTCACTTCCTGAAGGAAAGGTTTTAAGAGGCCATCCACTCCATTGTCAAACTCATGATTTCCTATGGCCTAAAGAAACACACAAACAATGTTTTATACAGTAAAAAATGGCATATATTATGTCATGAACACAAAATCAGTTTAAAGGCAAGGGTTTGTATTAGCATTTTTGTACAATTTGCATGCATGTACCAGTAATTGGTTGTAATTACATTTGACATTTTTAATAAAGGCATGTTAAAGCAGTGCTGAATATGTTCTGAAGGAACACATGCACATCAAATAGTTTTCTGTAGGCTGCTGAGTCCAATGTCACCAACCATAAGAACAAAATGAGGATTGCACAATTTATGCTTCAAGTGCAGAATTTATTGAACAAGCATGACGGCTAATGTGGTCAAAAGCTTTAAAACATTAGCCTTCATGATTATTTGTAAATTACTGTGAGAAGCATTAAGTATGCAGATCTCCTACTACTCCTATCTACTGTAGACCAGAAGACAACTGATAAACAAATAAAACAAACCAATAACAAAATTTTACAAAAGGGTTATCATAAAGTTGAGAGGGAAAAGGTCAGAAATAATATGAATTCCTGTATTGTAAAATTCAATCTGATGTAATGCAATGCAGAATTCAGAATGTATTCTTTAAAGACTCTGTAATATACTCTTTTTAACAGGCCATATTTCATGTGAAAATAATATTTTATTATAATATTTATATTTATATATAACATTTACTATTATTTATTATTATTTTATTTGATAATAATATTAAAAAGCTGTTTTTTTCAGTCACTATAAATCACAATTTAGATATCCGCTAAAAGGAACTGCAATTTCATTATACAGATTTTAAAACTGTATTCTTAAACTGCAAAAACATGGCAAGTTTTACTATAGATTCCCAAGATAATATTGTACAGAAGAACTATGAATTCTGTATTATTTGAATTCTGTAAAATTAGTAAAATAATGCTTTCAGAACTATTTTAAATGTATACATTTTACGTTAAATTATTTACAGTGTAATAATTAAATAGGAAAATACATGTATTTAAATATAAACAACGTATAAACATATATAGTTTAATAATTATATTCTATCATCAATTTAAGTCCAAAAATGTTTCTACTTTTGCTCTTTTGTAGCACTTTAAATGGAGAATATAAGAATTCACCCAACCATTTCTAAATTTTCTTTGACAGTGGGTGATTCGGGAATCTGCATTTGGGAAACACCTATTCTGTTTATGGTCCACAAGTTTAAGTCCCACTACACCTGAACAGGTGCTCTGTCCACTGTAATGAAGACTCCAGTGGCTCATAGAAACCTGTCCAGTACACTCTGTCCACTTCTGCTCACATTACGTCAATGATAAAATGAGGAATACATCCCTTCGGTGCCTATAATGATGGAAAACCTGTCAACACTTTTGATACCTGGTTAAATCAAAAAAATCCCATGAGTCACTGTCATGAGCAACTTTCAGGAAGGATTTGTCACTTCATTTTCTTTCTTGCACACTCTTTCTAGCAACTAAAATAGCTAGATGTTGTAATTTTATGTCTGTACACCTAAAGGGTTAAACCATAATGTGCTCAATGTGTGCAAAACATTAATTCAACACAGAAGCTGTTTTTGGCACCTTGACGTGCAGCTCTCAGTGACTTTCCTAAAATAGCACTTGTTATTTAAAGGTTAGTATGATGTTCCTGAAACATTCTTTCAATCATTCAAACACCTGCTGTGAACAAGCACCGAAAGAAAGAGAAATAAGAACAAAAACTACAACTTTCTTCAGCCACAGTCTTAGATGAACTGAAGATAAAAGACATTAAATCTCTCAAGATCTGATTAAACAACTACACAAACAGCATTACCAGTTTCAATTATTATTAACCAGAATGACTTTATTTCTGCCACACATCTACAGGAGTTCTTATTGAGAATTAATAGAGATTTAGATGTTGATGTCTTATTGAAAATGTTTCATTTGAGATCACCATCATGGATATCAGTGTTTGTTTCAGTTGTGTATAAATATTATCATTATTTGTTTAAAACCTGTTTTGTGTCATTAGTACACTCACATACATCAATATTTGACTTATGAAACACAACAATGGTGACATGCTTCATGCCAGCATACAAAACACATCCATGACTCCCAGCATGCATTGCTGCAGATTTTTTTTTTTTTTTCATCATTTGTATGATGAATGCTGATGTCTAAGTGATGTGATGTGTCAAACTTTAAAATAGTTTTGGACACTCTTACATAAAACTCACTAACATGTTAAAAAAAATCACATTTGATTTTTCATTTTACCATTTTATATAATATTTCAAACTCAAAAGTAAGCAAAATAACATAAACGGCAGATGTTCTATCTACTTCTATGCTGTCATTTGTCTGTTTTTTAAACAAATATATTGATCTGCTTTATTAGAGCAGAAATGTTTTTGAAAACACCTGCAATTGAAGCAATGCAACACAAGTCAAGAGTCCAACTAAAGCAAATGCTTATCTCCATGATGGTGATCTCAAACGAAACATTTTCAATAAGACGTCAACATCTAAATCTCTGGTAATTCTCAATAAGAACTTCTGTAGAAGTCTGTCAGAAATAAAGTCAATCTGGTTAGTAATAACTGAAGCTGCATGGTAATGCTGTTTGTGGAGTTGTTTAATCAGATCTTGAGAGATTAAATGTCTTTTATCTTCAGTTCATCTAAGACTGGCTGAAGAAAGTTGTAGTTTCTGTTCTTATTTCTCTTTCTTCTAGTGCTTGTTCACAGCAGATGTTTGGATGTTTGAAAGAATGTTTCAGGAACATCATACTAACCTTTAAATAACATTCTACTAACATTAAGGAAACTGGACATTTTTATGTTCTTGGAATGTTACAAATCAATGTTCCTAGAATGTTGAATTTTAAATCAAAATTAAGTTAAAAGAACATTTGAGGAAATCACACCTTTTAAAAACGTTCCTCTAACGCCAAGAAAACTGAAAAAATTTTATGTTCCCAGAGCCAACGCTGAATATCTGGAGAAGGTTCTAGTAACAAAATTCTGTCGGAGATGATGACTCATTTGCATTAATCATTTTATCGCATGGAGTTGCTTTGGGTGTAGGCACGCTTAATTGTGAACTTTAAAAAAAATTGCTCTATGTACAAGGGTGTATGTCTTTATACTTTACTTGATTGTAGGCTACTTTATTATCCACGTTGTGGAAAATTGTATCTGTCTTCATAGTACATCACCAACATATAAAAAACAAGAATACATGCAAGAATTCAGGGCTGGATTGGTAATCGGGTATACTGGGCATTTTCCCGGTGGGCCGACGCACTTAAGGGGCCAACCGAATGTTTTTTTGTTTTTGCCATGAACCATCAAGCAGAGACAGTGAGCAGCCAGTAGCTCATTGGTTTGTCTCTTGTATTGACAGTGTAACCACCCAATCACAATGCGCTATAGACGGAGCGATTAAGTATTTTGCTAAGACTATATAAAGATCGCTTCACCCCAACTTCTTCCTCGTCGGCTTTTCCCATGTTTTCACAGCAGCATTATCAAGAACAGGCTTGCTCTGCAGTGAGTGATGCAAGCCAAAGAGCCAGACAGGAGAAGAAGAGAGTAGTTGAATCTGTAAAGTGCTTGATAGGGACTCGCAGCGGAGGCAGGGATCTAACCTATCCTAATGTGTGCGTGCGCCATGAATGAAGAATACGTAAACACTTTTTAATAAAACGTAAATTCGTCCCGCATGATTTTTTGGACCAAGTCAAGTGTGTTCATAGAGGCTTCCATGGGCCAATGTGAATAAAGCTAGATTTAAATCAAAAAGACACGATATTGTCAGACCTGAGGTTTTATTCTTATCCAAAACAAGATGTGAAATGAGTGTGATGCAAAGGCTACATACATACACTAACAGGCAATTTTTTTTTTTTTTTTTTTTTTTTTGGAACATTAAGAAATATCCAAAAAGATCCAAAGATCAGCATTTATCTAACATCATACATAAATCATTCAAAAGCTTCGCAGACAGCAACATAGTGTTGGCCCAGATCCAGCCCACATCTGGCCTGCATGAAATCCATGCGGGCCAGATGTGGGCCGGTTCTGGGCCAAAACTGATTGCTGTCAGTATAATTTATTTATTTATTGGGAAATGATAGAAATTAATACTTTTATTTAGCAAGGATGCTTTAAATTGATAAAAAGTGACGATAAAGACATTTATAATGCTACAAAAAAATATATATATTTCAGATAAATGCTGTTCTTTTGAACTTTCTATTAATCAAAGAAACCTGAAGAAATCTAATCAGCTGTTTTCAACATAACCATAATAATAAATGTTTTTGTTTTTTGTTTTTGTTTTTAGCAGCAAATAAGAATATTTAAATGATTTCTGAAAGATCATGTGACTGGAGTAATGATGCTACAAATTCAGCTTTGAACTCGCAGGAATAAATTACATTTTAAAATATATTCAGATAGAAAACAGTTATTTTAAATAGTAAAAATATTTCACAATATTCTACTGCTTTTGCTGTATTTGGGATCAAATAAATGCAGGCTTGGTGAGCAGAAGAGAATTCTTAATTCTTAAACCCCTGTGCAAGATTCAAACAAACAAAAAAGGACCCGTTCACACACATAACGCCAGCTTTTAAAAAAAAAAAAAAAAAAAAAAAAAAAAAAAAAAAGCCTCAAGCGTTCTGTTCCATTCCCATTCCCAAAATTTTAAACGGTCCCGATAATAAATCCAAAGCGGTTCGATGCAAATCAATTCTTTAAACATCTTACATTTATCTCAGTCTTCCGTGAACCCAATAATTAATACACATAATTCTTACCATCGCATCATATCCGAGTTTATTCATGAAATGCGCCGCTTCTGCGCCTTTGTAGAAGTTAAACCAGACGGTCCCCTGAAACTGATCGCCCGCGTCCAGCAGGAGAACATTTTTCTCCTTGCTACGAACTTCTTTGATTTTCGTAAACCTCCGCGCGACTCCAGCGAAGCAAGGCGGTTTAGAGCATTTGCCTGAGTCCTTATTGGTCTCCTCCACTCGCGCGTGAACATCATTAGTGTGGAGTAAAATCAGCTCAAACTCTGTCCTGCACATATGACAGTGAATCCAGATGAAAAATAATGCATTGAGCCACTGCATCATCATCTTCTCAGCCCTCTCTGAACTGACAGTCCCATCAGAGGAGTTCAGCGGGCAAAAGTCTGGAGGCGGGGTTAGTGGGCAGCACCAAAAATTATTATTATTAAAATAGCCCATACAACAGTATATGCAGGGTACCATTGGCTAAAGGCACAACTGAAGGAAAATATGTGAGTGTATGTATGTATGTTTTTATTGTACATTGATTGAGCAATATATTTAGTGTGAAAGCAAATCATAAAAGTGGTTTGTTTTGTTTAAAAATCTCAGAAATGTATGAGGTGGCACTTTTACCATGCAGAGTAGGCTCACAGGCATGGGCCAAAATGCACAACGTATTTATACATTTACATTTAGTCATTTATCAGACACTTTTATCCAAAGCGACTTGCAAATGAGGACAATGGAACTAATCAAAAAAAAAAAAAAAAATGATATGCAAGTGCTATGACAAGTCTCAGTTAGCCTAACGCAGTAGGCTTTGTCTTATTAGTTTTACAAACACTTTAACAATTTAATACTCTTAAAACAACCAATTTACAGTAGCAAAGTTTGAACTACTTTCTGTTTATTTTATCATATGGTATTAAACGTTTCATTATAAATATGGTAATTATTTCCAATAAGGTGGACGCCCAGCTTAATAAAACAGTATGATATTTACCATCTGAAACTAACCATGTTAGTTTCAGATGGTGTTAGTTTCTTAGGCTATTTTCATGGCAAAAACAATTAAAAAAATGCAAGTATAACAAATACAGTAAAAACCATTAAACAAACACAAGTTATATTACACAAGATTTTTTTTTTTACCCCAAATAAATATTCTTCCGTTAAACCTAAAAATAAATTATATATATATATTATTATATATATATATATATATATATATATATATATATATATATATATATATATATATATATATATATATATACATATAAATAAGCTTTAATTACCTTGAACAAAGCTTAAAAACATCAACAAGTCCTTTGTCTCAAAATAGCTGTAGTTAATTAGCTAACAATTTGATTGATTCTTCATTTGCTACATACATCTACAATATTAAAAACAAAAAGTGCCTTGCAGTCCAAGATTGCATCAAGTAGCAACCAAATTTGCAGAGCATTGGTCAAACTCGGTTGTTAAGAAAAGTGCTGAGGTGAATTTTAATGTGGCTGAAGGAGAATAAAGTCAAATGTACCTTTTACCCTCATGCCCCTTTAGCCCTGCTGAAAGTGATGACTTTTTAAAAATAATTTTCTTTAAAATAATATTATTAGGTTTATTATGCTACTTAACACATCATGAAGTCTTAATATACCAACCATGAACTTGAGAGAGAGGGGGAAAAAAGAACCTTTTGTAAGACGGGGCACAATATCTCATCTCAGCACTTTTGATGAATGTCTATGGCTATTTTTAATTTTGCCATTTCATCCGAATATCAACATTTTTGAAATGTAGTCAGATGAGATTTTTAAAACCAAGAGAAAAAATTTATTGCACAGGGGTTGCTCTTCCATAAAGTCTCACATCTCTCATTTTAGTATTGACAGAGTTTCAAATGTTTCTCCTAAAATTCCTTAGAGTCATGAGAAATATTTGAGAAAAAAAGTCAAAACTGAGAATGTGGTGGAAGTATCTTGCTGCAATCTCTATCAAGAGTCTATATTGCTCAGTGGATGTTCTTTCTAAACTCAGGAGACTTAGTTGTGATTCTCATGTATTTCTCATAAAATTCCTTAAGAGAAATTAAAGTAGACACAACTGAGACATGAGAAAGTTCTGAGAGAAAAGAGTTGAAAATGACAATGAGAAACGTGTGAGAAACATGGGAGATCTCTTTACTGTCTTGCTGTAATATCTTTCAAAACTCTATTAAAACTGTTTCATTGCACATTCTTTTTTTCTTGATTACATTGGGGGTTTTCAACTTTAATGGTCACAACAGGAAGAGTAGAGACAGGAAAGAAGGGAACAGATGTACCTTTAGCTGGGACTCAAACTCATGAGGCTGTCAGAGGAGCAGTTGTGTTTTGATGTCAAGGCTATGGCTCTGAACACTGCACTCAGGATACTAAGGGGTGATTCTCTTATATGTCCCACTGAGATATCAGCTTTAGGAGAAATATTAAACTTTTACTAATATTGTTAATACTGAAACTATCATTTATTGCATAATACATTTCAGAATATCAAGGATTACTATGAGGGACCTGAGGATCCTCAAATGCAGCCTCTGTGTGTTTTGCTTCAAGTGAGCAATACATTTTTGTTGTTTTAATTTCTTTCTTTTATTTTCATTTATTTATTCTTCATTCATTTATAATAATTTATCATTTAATCATTTTATTATTCCATTTAATCATATAATCATTTATAATAATCATTATAGACATTTATATACCCATTTCATTGATTCATTAATTGAGTAGTCATTATTATATTATATTGTAGTTGTTTTTATACTATTTCCCATTGTTGTTTAGTCTTATGACTGTGTATTTCAAGGGCTGTTTGTCTTCACCAATAAGAGATAAGTGGGAATGTTATGGAAACTCAAGGTTTATGGGATGTTGTTTTGAAGCAGTTTGGTATAATAGTACTTGTTGAATTTGTGCTGGTCAGAAGAAGTGTGAGCATTGAAACACACGCAACTAAAGGCCAAAGTATCCCTCGGCCGTCCGCATCCGCATCACGTCATCAAGAGGGCTAGTGGACAGCCGCGCACCCCCGTCCGCGTGCAGGGTTTTTTTTTTTTTTTTTTTTTTTTTTTGAGACCGCGCAAAATGCGCGAGGTGAATGTTGAGACAGAGTTTAAGTGGTCCGCGCTCATCCACGGTTGAGTGTACTTTGAAAGCTGTGCCGACTCGGCTGTGCGCGAGACGGAACGGAACGCGGAATGGGAGTATACCTGGGCTCAAGACTATTCAATAAACTCTGCTCCTTTTTATCATCACCTCGTCTCCTGCTTCTGCTCTTCACTGGCTTTTTCCTGACATCTTCTTGGCTGATAGGAAACTGTTAAAAGAGTTTTGGTTATTGTTAGATTATATTATGCTCTCTGCCAGATGTTTTTGTGCCTCTCTATAATCCCTCCTCCCTTCCAGATGTTTTCTATTATATGAGATCTCATCTGCTGCCTTGCTCCTACCCTCCCTTTCTTTCCCCTTGGTTTTCTCCCTCCTCCCATCTGTGTGCTCTCTCTCTCTTTTCTATTCCTATATCTCTTTACCTCAATGTATACCCGCATGCGTAGTTGATGCATAGGGTTCAATCGGTGAAGAATGGTGGGGGACCTTTGTGGGCCCAGGTTACCAGGTTTAGGTTGTCCTTTATTGAAAGTTGAAGAGTCCCACTGCCGGTATTATTCCTTATATGGCCAGTAGTTCCTGAACATATGTATGACTTATATAACTTGTTGTTTTGGCTCATACTCAACCCATATGTAATCTGTATCCTATTGGTTGAAAGGGCTGTACCACCCTCATTTTATCCTTATATATACCCTGTGTAAGACAATAAAGATTTGAAGTGAAGGTACAGTATACTCAGATTTTGTGTCTGTTGTGCCTTTTCTTCCCACGGCCGTGAACACTTCTGGAGGACTGAGAAAACTTTGGTGGCAACGAGATAGGACGGGATCAGTTTATTTGTTTACAAATTAACAGTTATTTACCAGACAATACTTCCTGTTAACAGGTTTTGGGTATTAGACTACATTGCTGATGTTCTGTTACCAGACTGATATTTTCTGACGGGATCTGGCATCCAGTGCTGGATCTTAATTATCTGTGGAGGCATGATCTAACATGATTACATTTATGATCAGTGCCACTGTATATACAGCATTTTTCACTAAGTGAAAGATGTTTAGTATAAGAGCAATATAAAAAAAAAAAAAATGTAACACTAGTGTACCAGTGTCCCCCCATGTTTCTGCTAGTCAGAAATGAGGTTACTTCTACATTAAATGGAGACTTTCCAGAGGAAAGAAGAATGAAAAGTGAGATCTCTTAATCATCTCAAATATTAAAATAGAGACTTTTGCTTCAGTCTCTTGCTTCTCAAACTTGTCTCCTGAGACAAAAACTCTCACTGAGACTCTCACAATGGTCTCCTTTAAAAGTGATAAATGTGACAGATCAATCAATCATATGGTGATTCTTGATGTCTAATCGATTCAGCAGTTTTACAAATTATTTTTATTTTGTATTTTCTGTTAATTCACAGAAGTATGATAGCTGTACCACTGCTTTAATCTCATACTGTAGTATAACACATTATTCACAAAAAAAAACAAAAAAAACACACTTGTGAGCAATTATTTAAATAACCTCGCAATGATTACAGTCACCATCACCTGGGGCCCATTTCATTGGAAAGAGGTTCAACCAAACCGGAGTTGAAACTTGAACTCTAAAGCCGAGTTCAGACTGCACGATTTTAGCCCAGTTTTTGGCTCCCCGACAGGTTTTGAGAAATCGCCGACAAATGCCCAAAATCACAGGCAAATCGGTGGTCGTTCACGCGAGTGACAATCATGCAGTGTGAATGAGCAAAGACGCGATCTAATTACGTCGGCGATGACTGACAGCCAATGAGAGAGCAAGATACAGAGCAGCGGGGAGTTCGGGGAGGAGTTATAGACCACAATATCAGCAAGCATGGCTTCGTTTCAGAAAAAGGCTTCTTCTCGGTCTATTTGGACCCAAGAAATGGAAGAAAAATTAGTAGAAATTTGGCAGGAGCACCCGTGTCTGTTTGACGTTTCATCTGAGCTATCCCAGTCTCACCAGAGAACTCCGGTCTTGCACGCGTGATATTACGTTGTTTCCTTGTCACATCTCGCGTGTGTTTGGTTGTGAAACGTAGTTTGCGTGCCAGACAGAGTTGTCGGCGATTCTTTCTATTGTAAAGTCATGCAGTGTGAAACCTTCTGTCGACGATCCATCGTGCAGTGTGAACACAGCAGTGACTGAATGCTGGCCAAGATAGTCATGCAGTGTGAAAAGAACAGTGACCCGACTACTTTGAAAATCGTGCAGTCTTGGCTCGCCAACAGGTTTTGAGAAATTGCCAACAAATGCCCGAAATCACAGGCAAATCGGTGCTCGTTCACGCAAGTGACAATCACGCAGTGTGAATGAGCAAAGACGCGATCTGAGAGAATCGCCGATGAGTCGCAGACGCCCGTGAGATATTTGGCATGCTAAAAATCTGGACCTGTCGGCGATTCAAAATCCTGCTGTGTGAAAAGTGTTCTGACTGAAAACTACGTCGGCGATGACTGACAGCCAATGAGAGAGCAAGATACAGAGCAGCGGAGAGTTCGGAGAGGAGTCATAGACCACAATATCAGCAAGCATAGCTTCTTTTCTTTTTCTTGTTTTCGCTGCAAATCAGCGCACAGGCAATTCATATTGCAAGCTTCTTGCTTGCATTCATTTCTATCATTTTTATTAATAATCCCAGTCTCACGTGAGAACTCCGGTCTTGCACGCGTGATATCGCGTTGTTTCCTTGTCACATCTCGCGTGTGTTTGGTTGTGAAACGTAGTTTGCGTGCCAGACAGAGTTGTCGGCGATTCTTCCTATGGTAAAGTCATGCAGTGTGAAACCTTCTGTCGCCGATCCATCGTGCAGTGTGAACACAGCAGCGACTGAATGCTGGCCAAGATAGTCATGCAGTGTGAAAAGAACAGTGACCCGACTACTTTGAAAATCGTGCAGTCTGAACTCGTCTTAAGTTGACTTACCCTGAGATGAGAAACTCTGAATTTTTTGGTTTCAGAACAGCTGAACTGAGTTAGTTCAATCCACTCTGAGAAGGTTGACTCTCAGTACATTATTTATTTAACACACAAACTTATTTACATTTCAAATTTACACATATCATACCTGTACATAATTGTCTATATTTTATATTTTGGTTTTTGCTTTTTTGTACATTGTTTATTTTGTCTATTTTTATATAATTTTTATTATTATTATTATTTTCTGTGTCCTGTCTAGTCACTGTCATTCTGTTCCACTGTGGAGCTTCTGTCACTAAAACAAATTCCTTGTATGTGTAAACATAGCTGGCAATAAAGCTCATTCTGATTCTGATGATGACGGCGCCTCCGTGTGGGCACGTGATGATGACGCAGAAGGGCACTTCAAGAAACAGTTGTTTGGTTCCCTACACGCTTCAACCCTTCGAAGCTCTTACTCCGGAGGGTAAACTCTTTGAAGGGATTAGGGCATGGGAATGAGCCCCAAATGCAGGGTCTGAGTTAAGCACATATGAGAAGTCACGATCAATGGAGCTTCGAAATTATGATTCACCATGGCAACCCGACAAAAAGATGTTTGAACATTTCTGAGTCAATAAATAACTTTAATTCTTAATCACGGTTATAATATCAGAAATTAAAACAATAAATTATCGAACTGATTTTCATTTTCATGATATCCCATGAAAAAAAAAAAGAACGTGGCAGCAGCTTAAAAATGAAGTATAAAAACACAGTTCAATCAAGGTGTAGGGTACATGACTTAACAAACATTTGACATTAAATATTGTTCAGTTTCTATTTCAATGCGCAGCAGCTTTTTCCACATAATCTAATGCTCTTTTCACAATTGCTAATTAAATATTCTCTAATCCAACCTGTTACATTTATTAATTAGAGTAATGAAATTAACAACTGACTTGTACTCAGTCGACAGCAAGAAAGCAAAGGCTCGCAAAATGGAGGAGAACCTGCACCAGCAGCACTGACAGATGAAGAGGAGATGGTAAAAAATTGGAAGAATTTAAAAATAAAGATGACCTAATAAATTGTGAATATTTTGTGTTTATTTAGCAGCTGTGGTTGTGGTTACGGCATATATCTCGGACTAACCTTCCATCTGTCACCCTTAGATTCATTTTCAGAAGGTGCGATGGTGGGAATATGTGTGCCATCAATGCATCCAACACTGGAAATCCTGAAGGGAACTGTAATTATTGGGTAACTTCCAGAGGTCACAGCATGATGTTATCAAGTGAAAGTCATTTGTCAGATTAGCCTCATTTAAATCGATTTCGACACCACTGACCTGTAGTCCAGTTAAACTCTTGACAGATTTGCGCCCAGCAAAAAAATCTCAGAAAGTGTGTGAGCGATGCACGCTTTCCTTATCGGTCTGTACAGTGGCCTTAGTGGTCTTATTAATGTTCTTTTGATTTTGGATGTTTTAAAGAAAAGTAAAATTTTTTATGCGAATGCAGCCTCCTCATCTAAAGGATCCTGTATAAAAGGAGATACCATTTTTGTCACTTTCAAAGTGTCTGCATGATGATGATGTGCAATGAATTAATGCACCTGCACTGCAAAAAAATTATTTTCTTACTTAGAATTTTAGTCTTCTTACCATGGGAGGGGGGAAACTAATTTAAGTGCATGTTTCTTATTTTGCAAATTATCTGCCAATGGGGTAAGAAATTACAAATATTCTTGTTTCCGTTTGCATTAAGATAATTTTTCTTAACCTAATGGCGGACAATTTTACATGTTTTACGTAAAATGCACTTAAATGCACTTGTTTCCCTAAGACTAAATATCTTGTATAATTTTTCATCTATAGAAAATGCATCTCAACTAAAAAACTTTTAGATATTTGTACTTGAAATAAGACAAAAAAAAAAAAACAGTAAGAAAATCATTTTTGCAGCTGTTATGGAAATTTTTAACTTTGTTAATTTTGCATTGATTGCATTAATCTCATTTAAGTACATATTACACGGCATATAACTGTTGAATGTATCTTTTTAAACACACAATGATCAAGGTAGTATACGTATATAGTCCATAGGGACATTGAGTTCTTTTATATAACTTGTGCACTTGACTGCTTTAGGTTGAAAAACAACATTTAAGGGGAAACTGTGTACCAGGGATGAGCAGTTTTGAGAGTATCCAGACATCTACCATGTAATGTGGAGTGATGTACATGTGTTAATGGGTGATGTGCACTGAGCAACACTTTGGTTCAAAGGTCCTAATCTGTCCTTCAATGTATCTTTTTACATAGTATAAAAAGTGGGCTGTGAGTCTATTGGCGCTTTTCCACTGCATGGCACGGCATGGTACGGCTCGGTACGGTCACTTTTGGGGGGTTTTCCAATGGGTACAGTACCTGGTACCTGGTACTTTTTAGTACCACCTTGGTTGAGGTTCCAAGTGAACCGGACTGTTACCAAAACGTGACGTGTAAACTCTGCTGATCACGGATTGGCCGGAGAGAATCGTCACTACCTGCGTCACTGAACTTGTGAAACAAACACAAAAGAACTGCTAGATTTAAATCAGTAAAGTCAGCGAAAGACTGAACGCAACTGTTTGAACAAGCACGCCTTTTTTTAACAACCAAAAAGTTCCGTTGTCTGTTGCGGAAGTAAAGATGTTCCTCTCACTGATAGTAGAGGAGCAGATCCAGTGAGAGCTTGATGGGGCGACGCAGAATGAAAAAGTTGTGGCAGTAGAGGCAGTGCCACTATAACGACATGTGAATAATCCCACCCACTCTAAAGCAATGCTAAACTGCAGTGGAAATGTAAACCGTGCCGAGCCATGCCGTACCATACTGAGACATGCCGAGCCGAGTCGTACCATGCAGTGGAAAAGCACCATATGTGTTATCTCTTTGCTCACAGACTCAAGCTCTGTGTAAACAAGATCATTCTCTGCAGAGATTTAAAGCAAGACAAAAACAAAACTCTGTTTGTTTTTTCATTCTCGATCTCTACAAATTGTTATTGAATTAGAATTTCCATAACAAACTTGGCGACGAGTAACGGGATTCCACAGCTGATCGTCCGGGACCTGAGGATGTTAGTTTGCTAATCACCCTAAACCCCAAAAGGCTTCAGGGAAGGGTGGACTGACATCTGAGGGCTTGTGGACCTTCACTGCTGGTTTCTCAACGGATCAGAAAATGGGTGCTACAAACGGTGAGATTGATTTTGAAAACTTGAAAATCCAAGCCACCCTTTTGGTTTCACGAGTAAGTGAAACAGTTTTCCATGGGTAAGTGAAAAACAGGTCTGCGAGTAAGCAGGAATTTCTTGCAAGGAAGCAAGACAGAGGGGTGACAAGACTTTGTATGAATAAGTGCGAAGCCACATGGTGGTGACGACCACATGTGAGGGAAAGAGGGTTCCAGGGAAAGTCTTGGACAGTCCAATTTACAATGATATGAAAAATAAATATGAGAAAAGAGTTATGGAAGTCATACCCAATGGATTGAGAATCTTGGTTTTCCAAAAAAAAGAAAAAGAAAAAAAGTACCTTTAGCATAACAGTCCTGACCAGAGTAAAAGATAGCTTGGAAAATGTGAAAACAAATTAAGAGAATATAAAAAGCAGGAAAACTAACAAAAAGACAAGTTTTAGAAACATAGGAATTTTTTGTTTTTTAATCACAGGCATGAAGCAGCAAAACGGCGAGAGAAAAAAAAATTGATAAAAAGATTTCAAAAGCTGCCATTTAAGAATGAACTGAAAAATGATAGTTCTGTTACATGTGAAGACAAAAGAACAGATCATACTGCTCAAAATTATTTTCTTTATCCCTTTAGAAAATTGTGGTGTGGCAAAGTGGACTATGATCTAGACTCCTGGCCTCACCCCTATCGACAAATGCCACAGCAGCCTCAGATTCAACTACCACTGCTGCTTCCATCCTACAGCGCAACTGCATCTGCACCACAGTCCTTGCCACCCGACAAAAGATAAGCATAGATTTTTGAAAGAAGAGCAAGCGCCCACCCCAGCAACAACTTTGACGGCATTACCATCATCCAGACCATCTGCCACCAGCGACGGCGTAAGAGCAATACTCCACGACTGGAGTCAGCACCAGATCTAAAGCTCATGAGAGAATGACACTGCAGCCGGACAGTCTGGATGAAGATGAACTGGAGGAAAGAGGAGAGCACGTCAGAGCTTTCCCCATGATTCAAGTGGCCGGACCAGAGGGAACTGTAATGGTCTTCCGGCCATGGAACGAGAAGGACTTGAAAGAGGCTATGACACACTTGCCTCACCCCAAAGACTCGGGAGAAAAGTTTGCAAAGGATTTGGACATGTTTTGTCAAGAATTCAGCCCCACCATGCAAGAACTGAAACGTTCGCTTATGCTCAAACTGGGGGCAACAGACTGGCACAAAATAAGACCACATTTCCCTATGGGCAATGCCTAAAGGAAGAATACAGATGAATACAGAAAATGTTGAATACAATCCAACACTGTCTGCATACCGAATGTGTTTGCACGGGCCTGCTGTTAAAGCTGTACGCACAGTCTGTATGATTATGACACAGTGACAGATCACTGCTTTCTCTCTGCAGAAGAAGTAGAGAATCACCCAGTACTCAGAGAAGTCCCTAAAACATTTTGGGCTTCATCTCAATTTGATGTGGGGCTAATTAAAAATTGTGAACCAGTTCAAATCACTCCAAAATCTGATTATTGATCGTTAAGAGCAGCTGGGGTAATTGTGCCCTGTGAGGATTCTCCTGTGCGTACACCTATTTTCCCTGTTAAAAAGATAAACAAAACATTTGAAAAAGATACTGTAATACTTCTAAAACATTTGGCTACTGAGGGTCATAAAGCTAGTTTGTCAAAACAGTTTGTAAAAAGTGAGGTGACATTTTTAGGTCATGTCATCACTAAAAATGGTAAATCTCTGTCTGAGAAACAAAAAGAGGTAATTCAAAAGATTCCAAAGCCTGTCATGAAAAAGCAGCTAATGTCATTTTTGGGCATCTGTTCGTACTGTCAAACGTTCATTCCAAATTATGCTATTGAAGAATCACCCCTGAGCACTTTGGCTTATGGGAAGTGCTTGCAACCACATGACAAACTGACCATCAACGCCACGACTCCCAGACCCAGAGAGAAAAACTGAACAAACTGTTGATGAGAAAATGGGTTTATGACTTCTGTTCTGTTACAGGATCATGGGGGAGACCTGTGGCCTATTTTTTTCAGAGTAAGCTCGATCCGATAGCGGCAGGCTTGCCAAAATGCCTGAGAGCTGTTGTATCTGCAGAAAAAAAGCTATTTTAGCTTCAAGGGAATTTGTGGGGTACTCTGATGTAACTTTGCTCATGCCACACGCGGTCTCTATGATCCTGTTGGAACAGAAAATGTCCCATTTGTCAACTGCCAGATGGCTCAGGTACAATGCAATTTTGTTGGAAATGCCAAACTTCACGATAAAAAGATGGACAGTGTTAAATCCTGCTAAACTGATCCCTACGAAGCAGGATGGGGAAGACCATTTGAACAGGTCTGTACACCAAGACCAGATTTAAAAGAAATGCCCTTAGAAAATGCTGCCTTAATTCTATTCATTGATGGTTCAGCATCTAGCGACCCCCCCCCCCCCAAAATAAAATAAAATAAATAAATACAAAAAAAATAATTGGCAAGAATAGAGCAAGTTACACTGTAACCACTGCATATGCAACAATAACACCTGGAGCGCTCCCCATGCATTGCTCTGCACAAGCGACTGCAAAATTGCTGAAGGACAAACAATTACCATTTACACAAATTCTCGTTTCTCTTTTGGGGTTTGTTTTGATTTTTTGGTGTTGTGTTTTTGGGAAATTTCTAAAGTCTGATGGTAAGCCTGTTCTAAACCATGATAAAATAGCAGCATTGTTAGAAGCAACATTGCTACCAAAGTCAATTGCTATCTGCAAATGCGTTGCACATTCCAAATGTAACGATTTTGTGTCTTTAGGTAACAAGTAAGCTGATACTGCAGGAAAGGATGCAGCTATGAGAACAGAATGTAGCATGTGTAACAGTTAACAATGACTCATTCACTCTCCCTTCTGATTCTCTTACAGCTATGCAAGCTTTTGAGACAGCAGAGGAGAAGAAAAAATGGGTGAAGGCCGAGTGCAAACTCTAAAACAACCTTTGGCTGAGTACTGAAGACAAACCATGTCTGCCAAAACGCTTTTTCCCACACTTGCAAAACTTATACATGGTCTAGATCACGTGAATAAGGGGGAATGTTTGATTTGTTAAATCAATATTGGTTCACAAAGGGATTCACTTCCTTTGCGGACAAGTATGGTCAATCATGTATGGTCTGTGCCACAAACAACGTGGGCAGAAGGCAAATGATGCAACTACCAAACCAGCCATTCAATCATATAATGTTCGAGTGACAATGGCACACCTTTTGCAAATGAAGCCATCACTCAGGTGGGACATTAAAGAACAAATTAATGAAGTGTTGAGAACAGACAGGTCTGTCTTGGGTAAAAGCGCTCCCCATTGTGTTAATGTATATGAGGAAAAGAACAAAGTCTAACTTGAATGCTTTTGAAACTGTTTGGCAGGCCAACTTCCACTGGAGTAGGACCAGAACCACCACCACTGCCCTCTACAGCCTTGTGTGAAGATGACATGCTAAACTATTGTTGAAAGTTGTCTCTTGCTCTCTCTCATATATTTCAGCAGGTCAAGGACGCTCTGTCTAAGCCAGCGGAAGGAGTCTTGCATGACATCAGGCCTGGTGATCTCATGGTAATCAAGGACTTGAGGAGGAAAATCTAAGAGGTGGAACGGTCCGTTCCAGGTCCTGCTGATAACACACTGTGGTGAAAATGGCAGAGAGAGCTACGTGAGTACACACAAGTCACTGCAGGAAGGTTTAAGTGCTAACAGAGAGCCACAGATCAATAAAGTGATTGACCAGCTGCCCCATGCCAAGGGGGATGTCTGGCTAACTGAGGTAAACAAACATACAGTGGTGTATGGGAGCTGAACAACGCAGCAACATCACTATGTGGGAGTGTTCAGAGGTCAGTTTGGGCCAACGGATGACAGCGAGGGACTTGAGCTGTTAGGAAACATACCATCCAACCACTGCATATCTACACAATCTACACAACCAACTCGACTTGTGACGCAACAAGAAACATGTGCATGAGCTGTCTGCTTAACATCACTTTTACACACAGAGGCCTACCACAATAGCTGCCCATGTGCCTGACAACGAAGGTACCAGTGTGCTGGAAGACTGCTATTGGCTGTGTGGAGATGTCGTATATGCTTCACTACCCAGGCATTGGAAGGGTATGTGTGCCATGGTGGAGCTGTATGGAGGAGCACTAGCAGTCAAGGTACCTGAACAACTTCACAATTACACTGAAAATCTTCTGACAAGAACCAAGAGAGAGATCGAAATGAAAGTGTCCTCACTGAAAGACCGAGCAGAACAATCAAGTTGGGCAAGAGACAATTGGGCAAGGGAACACAGGCTGTGGAACGGAGTGGACAAGTTCTTCCATGCTGTAATCATGTCACTTGGTGTAAGCTTGCTGCAGATAGAGGCTGAGATTTCGAGATATGAATTGATAAGTTTTATGAACACTACTAAGGTGATGGAAGGCATCAAGGAGGAGCTACGAGGGTTTAAGCTGACTGTGCTGCAAAACCGACTTGTCCTGGATCAGCTCATCGCATCTCCTTAATTGGGGATGGGGGGGGGGGGGTTGTGTATTTGTGGGAACTGTATTCAAAACACGACTAATGCAATTAAAAGGTTGACAGCTAGGGAAGTTAATTCTGACGCTGTGTGGGGATGGAATTGGTTTAAGGGTTTATGGCAGAAAGCTGAATACATTGGGTTAATTGCTGTCTCAGCACTGGCCATGATTTTATTTATGCTGTGTACAGTATGTGGCCTTGTGTAGTGGGACTGATTAGAAGAGCTGTAAATTCAACCATGAAATCCTCAGTAGTTCATAAGATGGTTATGTACAATGCCTTGTGTGAAAGTAAGAATAATGTAAGTTTTTCTGATGTAGATGGTGAAGCCAAAGAGATGCTAAAATCTGACACCTGCAGCAGCTCTACAGAAGAAGAGCAGTGAGTAAGCATTACATGCTGTAGAATAAATAGGGTCTAAAGCAGGTAATTGTCCGTGTTACGAGATGATGCAACCCGAAGGAAAGATAAGAAAGTTTCTTCTGTTTGAATATCACACTAAGATTTTTACCTATAATCAAATATGACAGTTATTGTTTTCTTTATAGCTTGCTTATATGTTAGGAATGATTATTTTCCATTAAACAAAAAACTCCAAATGCTTTTTTTCACCCTTATGAAAGTGATGTAAACTATAAGGTAATGTGTTTGAAAATTGACTTGCATATAAAGCAATATAAGTGATCAATAATGATCAAAAGGGAGGAGTGTTATGGAATTTTTTAACTTTGTTAATTTTGCATTGATTGCATTAATCTTATTTAAGTACATATTACATGGCATATAACTGTTGAATGTAACTTGTGCACTTAACTGCTTTAGGTTGAAAAACAACATTTAAGGGGAAACTGTGTATCAGGGCCAGGCAGTTTTGAGAGTAACCAGACATCTACCATGTAATGTGGAGCGATGTACATGTGTTATGGGGTGATGTGCACTGAGCAACATGATTGGCTCAAAGGTTCTAATCTGTCCCTCAGTGTATCTTTTTACATAGTATAAAAAGTGGGCTGTGAGTCTCTGTTATCTCTCTGCACACAGAACCAAGCTCTGTGTAAACAAGATCATTCTCTGCAGAGAAAGCAAGACAAAGACAAAACTCTGTTTGGTTTTTCATTCTCGGTCTCTACAAATTATTGAATTAGAATTTCCATGACACAGCATGATTATTGAGATATTTGTGCTTTAAAAAAGGGGAAGAGACTGAAAGAAACTCTGGGTTTACTAAAGAAAACCTGCTCCCAACCAGGTTATGTTCACAGAGTAAGTAGCCATGGTAACTGACTCTGAGTATATGTCACCTCTCTTTTAGAAACAGCTTGACTTGCCCTGCTTTCTAGGGTTTGACAAACCTTCCATTTTTAAAGGTTTTCACTTAACCTCCTTTCTGAAACGGGCCCCTGATGCCAATGGATCTTAGGTTTTATTGACTAAACAAATGTATTTTAGCACATTGTTACAAGTGACAATGAAAACCTAACATTAAAGTACAAAGAGTCAAGAGCCCAACTAGTCAAGTCAAGTCGTCACCTATATTTATCTAGTGCTTTTAACAATACAGATTGTGTCAAAGCAACTGTACAAAATTAAATAGGAAAATAGTGTATCAATAATGCAAAATGACAATAGTAAACACTCATTTTTCAGTTAAAGGACGTTCATCACTGAATTCAGTGATGTCATCATCCAGCTCAATTCAGTTTAAATAGTATCTGTGCAATCAAGTCAACGATATTGCTGGAAATGACGGCAAGAAACCAAAACTCCATCGGTGACAGAATGGAGAAAAAACCGTGGGAGAAACCAGCTCAGTTAGGGGGCCAGTTCTCCTCTGGCAAGACGAAACCAGCAGTTCAATTCCAGGCTGCAGCAAAGTCAGATTGTGCAGAGGACTCAACTGGTTCCTGTAGTCTTGTCCCGGTGGCCGTCTGAGACAAGGTTTTTACAGGGTATCTGGGGTTCATCTAGTTGTCCTGGTCTCCACTGACTTTCGGGGCTGTAGAGGTCCTCTCTAGGTGCTGATTCACCATCTGGGCTGGATATGTACTGGATCTGGGTGACTGCAGTGACCATCTGACCTGGATACAGACTGGATCTAGTGGCAAAGTTGACCTCGGAATAAGAGAGAAACAGACTTATATTAAATGCCATTCTTCTAACAATGTAGCAAGAACATCCGGTGTTATGGGAAGTGTTCCCGGTTCCGGTCGACCTAATTAATGCAGCCTAAAAATCCTTTAACAGATTTGAATATTAGAAATGTGTTAGTGTTTAACTAAAGCAAACACTGACCACAATCAGCCATCAGCTACAGTGTCACATCAGACAGATCCCCCGAGGAACAATTGCACTCATTCTCTACTAAAGAAGAGGAAGAATTTGTCACGACACGCACACAGACAGGTAGATCCAAAAGCAGTATGTTTATTGGGGTGATCCAAAATCAGAAAACATCCAGGCAATGGTCAAAATCCAGGTAATCTGTCCAAAACAAGAAACATAGACAACATCCAGAAACACGAAAAAACCAGGGAACCAGGAAAACGCAGGGTGACATTCAACAAGGACTCCGTAATAATGACAGAACAACCAGGGTATTTATACACAGGTGCAAACAATGTAAGTGGTGACAGCTGAATACAATGAACAGTGATGAGCAGCTAAGGCTAGTGGGAAATGAAGTACTGAAGGGGGTGACAATAAGGGGAAGTGAGACCTCTAGTGGACACCCAGGGATACACAAACCAGACACCGTGACACTACCCCCCCTCTAAGGAGCAGCTTCTAGATGCTCCTCAGAACAAACCAAACACAAAACAAAGAGACCAGGAGGGAGGTGGACTGGTGGAGGCAGAACAGGGGGAGGGATGGCGGGCCAGGCCCGTGTAGGGGAACTGGGACCGGCAGTGATGGCTCCCCTGGTAGCCCAGGTGGCTCGGTCAGATCAGGGGCCATGGTGGACCCGAAAGTTCAGGGGACCACGAGGGACCAGGCAGTTCAGGTGGCCACGGTGGACCCGAAAGTTCAGGGGACCACGAGGGACCAGGCAGTTCAGGTGGCCACGGTGGATCAGTCCATTCTCGTTGTGCAGACGGCCAGGGAGGAATTCGCCATTTGAGTGGCCCGAACGGAACCTGCCAATCGGGGAGCCAGTAAGGAGCAGGCTGTGGCGATGGCCAGGTCAAGGCATCGGGAACGGCCTCAGACAAGGGCACCGCCTCGGGAACGGCCTTGGACACGGGTATCGCCTCCGGAACCATCTCGGGCCCCGCATCGGCCTCCGGAACAGCATCGGGCACCGCCTCGGGAATGGCCTCAGGAACGGCATCGGACAAGGACACCGGCATCGGGCACCGCCTCGGCATCGGGCACCCGCCTCGGGCACCGCCTCTGCCTCGTGCATTGCATCGGGAACCTTGGACACGTCCACCTGGACGACAGCGGCCTGCTCGGGAACGTCCTCCTGGACGGCAGCGGCCTGCTCGGGAACGTCCTCCTGGACGGCAGCAGCCTGCTCGGGAACGTCCTCCTGGCTTTGAGGAACGGCTGACGTCTGTCTCCTCCTCCTGCGGCCTCTATGATGACGTGCCGGTGGCTCCTTGACGGAAGACTCAGGCGTTGAGTCAACCATCCTGTGCTGTGGTGCTGGGCTGGCGGCCATCTTGTGCTGTGGCGCTGGGCTGGCGGCCATCTTGTGCTGTGGCGCTGGGCTGACGGCCATCTTGTGCTGTGGCGCTGGGCTGGCGGCCATCTAGTGCTGTGGCGCTGGGCTGGCGGCCATCTTGTGCTGTGGCGCTGGCTCAGCAGCCGTGACGTGAACACTCCTGGGAACCTCTAGGATCTTGTTCAACCTGGAGAAGTAATTCAAAAATGTCTCAGTGGCCATCTTGGACAGTGGCGCTGGGCTGGCGGCCGTCTGGCCTCGTGGCGTGGGGCTGGTGACCACCTTGTGCTGTGGCGCTGAGCTGGCGTCCATCTTGCCTCGTGGCGCTGGCCCTGGCAGTGGCATCATGGGCAGTGGCGCCACCATGGCGGACGTGTGCTTCTTCTCCCCTCTCCGTCCGCCATGGTGAGACAGTGGCTCTGATCCATCCCACACGAGCCCCGGATCGAAGGGGGGGCCATGGTTGAGAGCGATTCTGAGCCTCCTCTCGACCACTCACTCCTCTGCGACCTCCCCGGGTCCCACGAAAAATGACCAGGCGGGTTCCCTCAAACTCTATCCTTCTCTCCCGCTCGATGGCTGGGGGGAGAAACCTCAAAAAACATACCGCTGGATCTAGGCATGACGGAGTCCTTCTGTCACGACACGCACACAGACAGGTAGATCCAAAAGCAGTATGTTTATTGGGGTGATCCAAAATCAGAAAAACATCCAGGCAAAGGTCAAAATCCAGGTAATCCGTCCACAACAAGAAACATAGACAACATCCAGAACCACGAAAAACCAGGGAACCAGGAAAACGCAGGGTGACATTCAACAAGGACTCCGTAACAATGACAGAACAACCAGGGTATTTATACACAGGTGCAAACGATGTAAGTGGTGACAGCTGAATACAATGAACAGTGATGAGCAGCTAAGGCTAGTGGGAAATGAAGTTCTGAAGGGGGTGACAATAAGGGGAAGTGAGACCTCTAGTGGACACCCAGGGATACACAAACCAGACACCGTGACAGAATTGTATAAACTTGATAAATCATCTAAACAAACAACATGTATGTTAGACCCTATTCCAGCTAAGCTCCTAAAATAGGTGCTTCCAGAAGTCATAGATCATCTTCTAACTATTATTAATTCATCATTATCATTAGGAAATGTTCCCAAAACCTTCAAACTGGCTGTTATTAAACCTCTCTTTAAAAAAACACTTGACCCCAATGAACTAGTTAATTATAATCTTTTTCTGTCAAAGATACAAGAAAAGGTAGTATTCTCACAATTATGTTCCTTCTTAGAGAAAAATGGTATCTGTGAGGATTTCCATTCAGGATTTAGACTGTATCATTGTACTGAGACTGCTCTCATCAGAGTTACAAATGACCTGCTCTTATCATCTGATCGTGGTTGTTTCTCTCTATTAGTGCTACTGTAACTTAGCGCTGTGTTCGACAATTTTGACCACAACATTCTTTTGAACGGACTAGAAAACTTTGTTGGCATCAGTAGAAGTGCATTAGCATAGTTCAAATCGTACTTATCTGGCCCCCATCATTCATAGCAGTGAATGAAGAGGTATCATATCGATCACAAAATTGTAAGTATGGAGTACCTCAAGGCTCAGTACCAGAGTATGTGAGCGGAGCGTGGAGGTGAGCGGTGTGATTTTGATTGGAGCTAGGAGCGGATTTTTCAAAAGTCGGCGCGTCATGGTTTTCACTCGCTCCAAGAGCGCTCCACCACCACTCCATCACGAGGACAATTTATGCCAGTGGCCCATAATAAAACTGAATATTTAGCAAGAATTCACATGTTAAACATATTTAGCTATAGCTTGATACAGATGGAGCTCTCAAATCAGAAGGTTATAATGATGGCAATAGCCGAGCGGGAAGATACAGGCTAGTTCTCAAGGAGTTTGTCTGTTCCTTTTACTGAATATTTTCGGGTTAAAGCATGATTTAAACATGTACAGCACATTCACACCCAATCGCTTTCACAATAATGCATTCAAACAAATGCAATCTTACGATGCTTCTTCATCTGTAGCTATCTGATTTTGAATGAGCAGAAATCTGTAAAAAAAAAAGCATCGATCCGTAGATAAAATAACTGACAAAAATGTACTGTTAATTTGCACAGCAGAAAGCAGCAATTATACCTTATAATGCTGGCAACCATGTTATTACTGTAGTTGGCATGTGGTAGGAAAAAAAGTTTGCACATAATAGCCTAAGCCACTTTGAAACTCTCCTGTTATTTTATTTATTTAATTTTTTTATTTTAATATAGGCTACGTTATGAACATAACATTTCAAACATACTGAAATACTTTAGCCACGGAGCGAAGGCGGAGCGGTGTTTCTGGTATCTGTGAGCACAGAGTGCAGTGGGAGCGGGAATTTTTTTTAATTTTCTCATCTTTGTAATTTGTGTGTAGTATAGGAGAGGTTTGTGTTACGACTCAAGTTTAGTATGGCTTTAGTGTGGATGGGATTATTCACATGTTGTTATATTTGCGCCGCCTCTACTGCCACGACTCCTAAGAAAACCTGTTTCATTCCGCGTCACCCCATCAAGCTCTCGTTGGATCAGCTCCTCTGCTATCAATGAGAGTAACGTCAGTACTTCCGTAACAGACAATGAAACTTTTTGGATGTTAAAAAAGGTGCGCTCATTCAAAACAGTTGCGTTCGATCCTTGGATGGCTGTGCTGATTTAAATCTAGCAGTTCTTTTGTGTTTGTGTCACAAGTTCAGTGATGCAGGTAAAAGCCTCCAAAATTGTGTTTAGAACTTGCTCTGGGAGGCTGGAGGGCTCCTGTCGAGTGGCCAGAGGTGCAGGGCCCATAGGTCGGGCAGAGGGTGCCAAATTGTCCTGTTTGCCTGAGAGAGGAGTTTCCATCTCAGTGGAACAGGCCAAGGGGCAGCTATCAACAGCTGAGTCAGCTCTGATAGCCATGGCTGGTTCTTCCAGTAGGGGGCCACAAGAAATGTGAGAGCAGGGCTGTTCAGTGAAAGGCAGTCCACAAGTGGAGAAGAGCAAGACTCATGCTCGAGTGAGCATTCTGTCTCAGTAAGCGCGCAGCTCACTGCCCATCTGCGGTGGATCCTAGTGCAACGGAGAGAGAGCACGCAGGCACAGTGCCGGCATGTGATCGCTCAAACCCAGTAGCTTAGCTCCCTGACTCCGCTGTTTCTCTCTCTGAGGCTCACTGAGAGAGGAGAAACGGGAGAGCGGGGCTGTCTCCAGTGGAGGAGGTCCACGAGTGGAGAAGAGTGAGACTCATGCTCGAGTGAGCATTCCGTCACAGTGAGCGTGCAGTCTCTATGTGGGGTCTGCCCAGACAGATGACGTACGCATTGCTCTTCTGTATCTTGCAGGTTTCCCTGCACGGGCCACACTCGCAGCACGACATTTGCAACAACTTCGCTAGAATTTGCTCTTATAGTGCCCATTCTGGCGGGCTTTGGCAGGCGTGGCGGGTTTCGTCGCCATAGGCTCATGCAGCTCTGCTGCCTAGCCATTGGTTCTTTTTTAATACGCTGCATGAACCAATGGCCGTGCAGCTTTACTGCGTGATTGAAAAAGGCTTCAATTCAGGAGAAAAAAAGTTTTTTCCCATATGCGTCGAGTAAGACGGAGTATGATTGTTGTATCGAAAGGGAACTAGATGCGGGCTCTCGAATAGGCCTAATTATACAAATGAACTGCCTGTCCTCTCACTCTGATATTGCTTGTACGCACTCAGACTGTGTGCAATCGCGATCTCTCCATGCTTTTAAATAAGTAGAAATTATTTCTCTTTGCTCCTGGATTAAACTTTGTCAAAAGTTATCAACCATTCAGAATAGATCCACGCCTGACCGGTGAAAATCCTACTGGAAATTTTATTGGCTGTAAGTGAAATGCACCAGAAAGTCTTTCAACAATCAAAGATGGGACTTTAATTTCTTTACAATGTAAGTTTATGCTAGAAATGTTTTGGAATGGGCCCAGGTCAGGAAGCAGACAGACCATCTGCTAGCTGCCTCATGTCACAGAAATCAGTTACTTCTTAGCACATAGAGACTCTTTCACCTAGATATCCCACTATAGCGACTGTGTCTGTTCCCCGAACAAGAAAATACAAAAACCGTCCAAACCAATTTAAGAGTAATAATTTAACTGATGTTCAACAAATTAAAAAAAAAAAAAAAACAATTTAATACGGATAAACAAATGATAAACCTTAGCTTATTGAATATCAGGTCCCTTCCTGTGAAAGCACCTTTTGTAAATGATATGATCACCAATCGTAACCTAGATGTGCTCTGTTTGACAGAAACCTGATGATTACATTATTTAAATTAAATGAGTCTACACCCCAAGATTACTGTTATAAACATGAGCCACGTCCAAAAGGTAAAGGGGAAAGTGTTGCTTCAATTTATAAAAATGTTTTCAGTATTTTTCAGAGGGCGGGTTTCAAGTATAACTCGTTTGAAGTAATGGTGCTTCATATAACATTATCCAGAGAAACACATCTTAATGATAAATCCCCTGTAATGTTTGTACTGGCTACTGTATACAGGGCTCCATACAGACTTTAATAAAGAATGTTCTGATTTTATATTCAAGTTAGTGCTGGCTACAGATAAAGTTTACATTGTTGGTGATTTTAATATCCATGTTGATAATGAAAAAGATGCATTGGGATCAGCATTCATAGACATTCTGAACTCTATTGGGGTTAGACAACACGTCTCAGGACCTACTCAATGTCGGAAATCATACTCTAGATTTAATAATGTCACATTGAATTGATGTTGATGGTGTTGAAATTATACAGCCCAGTTATCAGATCAGATAAAACTGTAAATTCTACTCCTTGTTACAAGTCTTCTACCCTTACCAAAAAATAGTATACTTCAAGTTTATTTTATTAAGTATACTTAAGTAAAGTTCAAGTATATTTTTAAGTATACTTTATGTAGCAAGTATCCAAATATCATTGTTCTAGTAGTATTCTTGTAAGTATACTGTTTCAATACTCCTTGGGACTAAATTGGCCCACTTTCTAGTATATAAAAGTATACTTTTAAGTTTACTTTAAGTATAACAGTAGTAAATTTGGAGTACACAACTAGTTTACCTAGTGTACCTAGTACCATACCTGTGTTTGTAGTTTGTACTGCAATTATACTAAAAGTGAACTTACAGGTATACTGATAGTTTACTAATTAAATACTTTGTGCACTTTGAAGTAACAGTTTAGTAGTTTTATACTGCAAGTATACTCATAAGTTTTCTTTAAGTGAACTTTACATCATACTTTAAGTATACTACTATGTTCCTATTTAGGTTTTCATTTGTATATATTTTGTTATATGAATATCTGAACATACAAAACACCCCAAGAAAGAACAGGGTATCTGCTTGTAAACAAAATCATTTTATTCTAGCTTCATGCATTCTTTTTTTAAACACTTTTTTTTGGGTATTTTTTGTGGGTATTTTTGATATGAATTTTTGTAATGAAATTTTGTAAAAAGATTTTGAATTGGATTATGAATTGTAATCAAATCATAGATGGAGCTGATCAACACCCCAAAGGTTGACTGTAATTATTACCTCTTCATCGGTCGACATTTTATTCCATAACAGTTTTGATGCTGTTTCATGTCAGAAGATCGTGTTAGATTGACGGTGCATTCCAAATGGGAAATAACGCCCTCCGAAGGGTACTTCTGAGTGAAAACAATCATGCCCACCATATTGAAGGATCGTTCCAAACAGAAATGCTCAAAACTGGCCACTTCAAAGGGCCCATTGGAATGAAGGATTTCGGGAGGGTACAACTGATGGACACTTAGGGCACCCATGATCCTTTGTGCAGATTCTTTGCATGATGACGGTGCCTCTGTGTGGGCATGTGATGATGCAGAAGGGCACTTCAAGAAACAGTTGTTTGATCCCCTACACCCTTCAACCCTTCAAAGCTCTCACTCCGGAGGGTAAACCCTTTGAAGGGATTAGGGCATAGGGATGAGAAGTATATGTGTGTTCATTCAAATAAAGGTTTTCCTATGAATTAATTAGAGAAGAGTCCGTTTTTATGGCCATCATGTGTCTGTTTTAGAGAGACTTGAGTAAGAATTGCTTTGCCCGTGTTCCTTTGAGCAATAAAACTAGTGTTATCAGATGGTTTATCTTTGGTTTGCCATGGAACCAGAGGCCTGTTCTGCCCTTTTGAGGTGTTAGTTGCATTTCGGGGGAAGGGTCCATAGACCCTCATAGTTGGCCCTTTGGTAAGGTGAGGGGGCTTTAGATATTATTTGTCAAATATAACAAATAGTTGTGTGTCTGATTGGTCCAAATGCTACAATAGTATACATTTTCTGAAGGTCATAAAGTGCTTCTTATATTAAGAGTTTTACAAGTGATTGTAAAATGAATTTAAATACATTCACTTAAAGAGTCTGTTCACACAGGTGCGCCAATGGTGGGAAATTGTCTTCCACTTAGATCCAAACAATATTGTACCATACTTTTATTCTATTCTTTTGTACTGTACGGAAGAAACAAAGTCACACTTATTTGGAAAAATATGGAATCATAAGTAACATCAATAAGTAAATGATGAAGGAATTTACATTTTTGGGTAAACTATCCTTTTAAAAATGTATGACTACACATGAAACATGACAGCAAATGTTATTTATTTTAAAGAAAAATACAACAAGTGCTCATTTACACATTAAAACAATCTAGTGTTACTGTTGAAAAAGATAAAACGATTAATGGGTTAGTTCACCCAAAAATTAAAATTAGGCTGTGTTTTACTCACCCCCGAGGCATCCTAGGTGTATATGACTTTCTTCTTTCAGACAAATCAAGTCGGAGTTATATTAAAAATCGTCTTTGATTTTTCAAGCTGTTTCATGGCACTCAGTGGGTGTTGCATTGCTTCAGTCCAAAAGACATTAAATAAAAAGCACCCTTCCATAAAAAAAAGTGTCTCACATGGCTGCGGGGAGTGAACAAAGGCCTTTTATAGCGAATTGATAAGTTTTTGTGAGAAAAATATCCATATTCAAAATGTAATAATCACTTAAATCTAGCTTGTGCCAACAGTTGCACACAGAAGCAGTTCCGGGAGCATGACGTATGGAGGTCAGGGTTGCGCATGTACCGGTGAGTCTCATGAAAACCAACGTTTGTTTACAGGATCAAAAGAAGCAAAGTTTCTATAATTAATCTCCTCTTGGCTTATATCAAAATACTCTGACATTCTTCTTTACAAATCCACGTGTGTCACTTCTGAGCTGCGCATGCACAAAGCTGACTTCATATGTAATTCCCCCGGAACTGCTTCCGTTTACAACACTGAACGCAAGCTAGATTGTAACATGTTATCACGTTTTGAATATGGCTATTTTTCTTACAAAAATGCATCGATTCACTACAGGAGGCCTTTGTTCACCCCCCGGAGCCGTGTGAGACACTTTTTTCATGGAAGAGCGCTTTTTATTTCATGTCTTTTGGACTGAAGCAATGCAACACCCGCTGACTGCCATTAAACAGCTTGAAAGATCAAAGACCATTTTTAACATAACTCCAACTGGATTAGTCTGAAAGAAGAAAGTCATTTACACCTAGGATGCCTCGGGAGTGAGTAAAATGCAACCTAATGTTCATTTTTGGATGAACTAACCCTTTTATACAATTTGGGGTTGTAAAACATGTTGATAATAATGTCTTAACGTAAACCAGTTGAACAGGTAATCTAATGTACAGGTTTGCTTGAATACATATACATATTTTTATAAGTTTTTGAAAAATAATACTTTCATTCAACAAAGGGGGATTCTATTTAACAAAGAAGTACAGTAAAGCATAAATAATCATAAGGATTTATGTTTTTAATTAACACACATTTTTCTTAATAGACTGAAGTAAAGGCTGCATTTTAACGATTGAATTCATAATGGAACAATGGATTACATAATAACAATGGGGAAATTTTTTTTATTTTAGACAATACTAATAATTTAGATTATTAGTGTTTTAAATGCTGGTTGCAGGGGTGAAAATTTTCATTTGTATGTCTGTTTGTTTCCAAAAACATAAAAATGTCTTAGTGATTCCAAATTTTAGTGGAAGTACCACAAATACTTCATAAAGCTATTTGAAGATCCCTGAAGTTAATTGAGCAAATAAAGCACTGATCAGACAGAGAGCAGCTCTCCTGTCATCAAAACAAGACAGTCCAATCGGATTAGACTTTCTTACAAAATGTCATTAGCCCTTTATCAGGAATTCTTTTTACACAGTGTGATTAAAACAACAGACAGATTTTTTTGTTTGTTTGTTTCATTTTGCTAATGCGGAGAGACAATTGTAAGATTTATGTACTTTGTGTGGACTATAATGATGAAGCACAAATTATTGCTCGATGGCTGTTACACACTAGCTTTCAATAAATGTTTCATTTTCAAACAGTCAAGCAGTGTAAAAATGGAAATGGACACACAAGTGTCAGTCAGTGTAACCCTGGAGTCTGGGTCAGAGTCACGTTGACATTCTCAGCATCTCATGACGTAAGCTCTCTGTCGTCATTTAAAGTGTTCCTGTAAATACAATCCAGCCTGCACCTCTGATCAGAGATGAATTAAATCATAAAATAAAATGGACTCAAACTGGGATGCAAATAACTTAAACAACACAAACAGTTTACCGACCTTACAATTTTACCATGATCAAATAGGTGCATATACACAAACTATATTACATATCACAAATATTACAAACTTTTAAATATTATATAAAATGATATTACATAATTTCTATTTAAATACTGAAAAGATTAAAGAAAGTATTCCTTGGCCATAAAAACTGATAATTAAACACAAGTTTTGTAGGTTAATATAAAAAATAATAATAAAAAAAATACAGCAGTGAATTAACATGCAATTCATCCGATGCCAAGGCTTTAGTATTTATAGACTAAGTCTTTGGACCGTCAATGGAAGTAGTGATTACTTTCCTCCACTCATCCCTATCATGGCGGTCATAGTTCAAAAGCAGTCAGACTCAACAGGCTTTAAATAGCATGCATTTTTGAGAAAGGACACCCACTTTAAACCCAGCCATAAAGGTCAGAAATCATTGGCAGCTCTGTCCACACATGCACTCACATGGGAGGCCTGACTGGAACAGAACCGGGGTGAGCCCTGCTACTTCCCAAGGTCAGAGACGGGTCGACAGCCCAAGATGAATTGAGTGATTGAGCTGGCACTGCAGGTGACAGATGCTTGAATGGAAAAGCCACTAATTGGATGCTGTCGGGATTATGTCTGAGCATCAGATAATCAGATTATTCCAGAAACAGATCTCGCTTTTTTAACTCATTCACCGTAATCTGTCACACAATGTCATGCCTCTACACCAAGACTTCACCTTAGTAGTCTTAGTACCGCTTATCAATACCTACTTTCTCTCGCGTTCTGATTTTTACATGTACAGTTTTGTCTTCTGTCAGACACCAAAAATCCGTTTTCATTTCCAGTTTCCATTTGCATATTTAGGTCTCAGTACTTGGCACCAAGGTCAGGGACCATAATGGTGTTTCCTGGTTTTGACGGATACATCCACGAAAAAGGACTTAGCACCTGAAGGCTTGTACTGTCTTAATACAGCATGGGGTTAGATGTAAGACTTGAAGTCAACATGTCTTTGAAATGTGGGCATCTCTTCACACTCCTCTTCTTCATTGTGTCTGTCGCAGGAATTCAAGGTAACAAAGTTAACGTTTATCACAGCATGTAGATGAGGATGGTCACTTTGGTTTAAATTTGTAAATGGCTCATTTCTACAGTGTAGTGTTACAGTTAAGAATAAGGACACTCTTACGGGCATATATTGTGACAAGTATTGTAACCTATCAAAGAAATATAATATTAGTGGACACAGCAATATATTTTTTAGTTTGTTATTTTTGTAATATTTTGTGTATAAGTATTGTGAAATGCAAAAAAAAAAAAAAAGAGAGAGAGAGAAAAGGCAGAATTTGTATTGGTAGCACCATACAGTTCCAGAAATATTTTCAGAATGTACATTTGCTTGCTTTTTTCATTCAACATTTAATGACCTTCCAGCAGGAGTGAAGAAACAGATCTTAGCATTGCATAATATTCTGTTCTTGGCAAAAGACCAGAAGGGGTTTGAGAGCTGTGAAATATCAACCTCCTTTTAGAAGAAATATGGCAAATTACAACATAAGGTACTAACCTTTCATTTTTGACTAATTCATATTATGTTGTTGTTCTCACAGACCGAAGCAGGCTAAATCCATCAGAGACCCTTCACACTATCAGCTTAACAAACCTGCCAAAACCACCAAAGCAGAATTCAGGGATCAGGACTATATTTGAAATGGAAAAGCATCGGATCAAGAGGTCAGACTTCTTCCACTCAGAGGTGAAAGTATGTCCACAGGAGACAATGAGGGAAGTCATAGCAAGTCACCAAGCATACTACACACTGAGAGGTAACTCATGGCTGTAAAACATGTAAAAGGAACGTTAGAAAGTTTAACCATCCAAATGCATCAATGCTTCTGTTTAGTGCAGTGGCTCTCAACCCAATTCCTAGAAGCTGCCCTTGAATCTCTGTATATTTTGTATGCTTTCTTAATCAAACAAACCCGATTCAGGTTATCAGCTCATTAGTAAAGACTCCAAGACTTCAAATGGGGGTGTCAGATAAAGGAGACTACCGATTTATGAATTTAAATTCAAATTTAGGTCAGTTAATTAAATCATGCTTTCAGAATAAACATGAAAAAAATGTTTTAATATTATTAAATATAAAATATTTGCCTGTAGCATGTGCTAGTAGTAGTAATGCTAAACTTGTCTTTAATGGTGTTTTTCACTTACATTAGATATTGCATAATTGTTGAGCTTTGATTTGTAAATACATTTGCCATTAACAAAGAACAAACAAAAGTGTTGTTGCCAGTTCCCCTTTTCAGTGAAAGTGAGAAGAAAAATATTTAGGTTATGTGCTCCAAAAACTGGACATACCTGTATTAAACGGACAGTAATTTGAAGTGACAATTTGGGAGCAGGTAGCATAGACCTATACAGACTGAAAACTTGCAAGACAAATTATTTCACATTAAAAGTAACCACAATAAAATACATGCCTTCCATATAGTATAAAAAACAGTAAATAAAACAAGTGGTATGTTCAAATTTGCAGTAGAACTATGCTCGAATTACATAAAAATATTCACTTACATGCTCTTTTCAAGTGTAGGTGCCAGAGAGAGAGACAAAGAGAGAGAGAAAAAAAACTTTCAAAAATTAAGTGTTGAACCCTGTCAAATGCTTCTGTAACGTGGGAGTCATGACACCAGAGTTGTGGATCCAAATGCTAGCTTTATTAAAAAGAGTGTGGTCAGACACACAGGGTTAATCACCAGCAAACAATAACATCCAAGAATAATCCAAGAGAGTAATCCAACAAACAGGCGCAAGGTCAGGGCAGGCAGCAAACAATCAAAACACGGAAACAGTCCAAGATCAAAAACACATAGGCAAGGCAAGTTGGACCTCATGGGCACTCCAGCTGGTGCTCGTGACAGCTTTATTATTAATAAATAAGTAAGTCATGAAATAGATCCATCTATGAGAAGTGTATGTACATTTAGAGAAATATGCCAAGGCAGTTGAAGGCAGAAAAGCAGAAAATGTAATCTACAGAGAATAAACGGGTATAGTTAATCAAAATAAGAGAAGTAATTGTTTATGAAATATGAATTAATTAATGAAATACCGCTGTTGTGTGACTTAAATTTTATTTCATTGTAATTTAGAAAAATACAGAAAAATATATTTTACTACAAGCAGATCCAGAAAGACTTTAATGTATGCTGTGAATTTTCTAATCTGAACACTTATTTGTTGACCTTGTCAGTTTGCCAGGAGGCTGTATGGGAGGCTTTCCGGATCTTTCTGGACAGAATTCCCAGCAGCTCAGAGTACCAGAAATGGGTCCACAAATGCCAGCACGACTCTATGTGCATCTCAGATCTCGCCATGAACTTCAGCAATTCACAGGAACACATAGACATGGTCTACAGGGTAAACTAATGAAAAATTCACACAAAACTGTACATTCGAAAGATGTCATAATGTCACTTTTTTGTGTAAATGCAGTGTAAATGTGTTTTGTTTGTATAAATTATGTTAAATCAAATGTCTGATTTATGTAAATGTTGCTATTTTTAGGTTACCTTTTTTTTCAGTGTATCTAAGTCTATGGGTGATTGTAAAATAAGAGTCAGATGGCCAAAAATGAGAGGAATAGTTCACCCCCAAAATGAAAATTTGCTGAAAATGTACTCACCCTCAAGACATCCAAGATGTAAAGGAGTTTGTTTTCATCATTGGAACTAATTTGGAGAAATGTAAAAAAAAAAAAAAAAAAAAAATGCTTGCCCACCAATGGATCTCAGAATGAGAACAGCTGATAAAACATCACAATAATCCACAAGTAATCTATACGACCATCAATTACATGTTTACATGTTTGAATGCAACAAATCCATCATTAATGCATTCTGGCCAAATATGGGTCCAAAATTCCACCAGAGAAGGAGTCCATCCCCTGTTGTTTCTTACATTAAAATCCACCAACTAATTTATTAAGAACTGTTTTGGATTGTTTTCACATGTAAACAGTACTTGATCTGTGCAGATTTATCTCCTGATTCAGACGAGACAACATTTTCACAGGAGAAAGCAATATTATTGATGGAGTGCTCATATTTTAGCTGGAGGCAACAGTTTGAAGTTAAAAACATCTTGATGGATTTGTTAATTGAAAACACACATCTTTTCACTTCTCAAAATGTTAACTGATGGAGTGGAGTGGATCACTTGTGGATTATTGTGATGTTTTTATCAGGTGTTTGGACTCTCAGTCTGATGGCACCCATTCACTGCAGAGCATCCACTGCTGAGCAAGTGATTTCTCCAAATCTTTTGCTGTTGTATAAGCGCTTTAGAAATAAAGGTGACTTGACTTAAAGGTGACTGTTCTGATGAAGAATCTACATCTTGGATGGCCTGAGGTTGAGTACTTTTTTATTTTGGGCTGAACTATTCCTTTTAATTTTTAAGTTAAATTTGTTTTGTGATGTGTTTGCTTTTCCTTTACAGAGCGTGAATATAAAAAGTGAAAAATTAGAACGGTGAGACTGCACTTGGAATCATAACTATTATTTCATACTTTGGAAACATCTTCAAATCATCTATAACAAAAATGGTGAACCGTGATTATTTTAATATCATGATACATATTCATTTTTAATTCATAGAAATACGACTGAAGATCCAACAACTGATGGAATACCAAGAACGGAAGGTATAGTTGAATTGTTTTTGGTATTCAGTAAGATGTTATCATCATTTTGGTAAGTTCAACTAAGTTCAATCTCTGTTGTTCAGGGTCAGAGGAAGTCCTGGCTGAAGCAACAGTAGAAGAATTTGTTCCCGCAGATCTATCTAGTACCATCAGTACTACGACAGACACCTCTACTGCCTCACAGGTCTGGAGCACAATTTACATAACATACTACATGTACTTTAAAAACGGGCAGTAGTGGTTGATAGAAATTAATTTTTAAAATATAGTGACAACTTATTGTTAACAGTATATGCAGCCTTTGCTCTGCTTTCATTTTAGGCCATGACCACCAGGTCAATAAGCCTTGGCTTAAGACAGTATGAATTTGCAATATAAATTGTGCAGGATTCATCTCATAGCTATAATAGGTGTATTAGGTGTAACATAAGCAATGCCACACATCTGAGGCCACGAGATAGAGGGAAGTTGGCGAGGGAAGGCAATAAAAAACTGAACTGGAATACAGCCCTTGTATGTTGGAGCAATTTGGCACTAAACTCTACAGGATCGTAGCGATTGTATCATGGAACTAGTGGAAATAGTGTAGACACAAGGGGCTCTTCTCCTGTGGTGGATTGAGCCCTCTTTGACCCTTCACACCTAATTGTGGTGATAAATGTAATCAGTTTCTCACATGTGGAATATAAATTTCTGTAATGACGTCACACAGATAGAGTACTAACTTTTGAGGACTACTTTGCTATTGCTTTCTTTTGTTTTGCTTTATTTCCAGATGATTGATTTAATCTCAGATTCCCTCTAATTGGAGCAAATGGGCACACAAAGCAGCTTTTTTATTCTTTTAACAAATTACAAATGCTGTTAGCTGGTTTATTTTGCTCAAGAACATAAACTATTTAAGTCTAGATATCAGACTTACCACAGGGCAGGAACTGTAAAGTTTGTGTTATACTTTCCGCATGAGCAATTCGGACACATACACAGACAGCGCGAACACGGACTACTTGTATTTATACTAACGAAAGCGTACGCTGACTGTCTGCTCCACAACAAACATGTGAACAAACAATTGGCCAGAATTATTACACATCTTGCTGTCTTTATATTGTTTTATTGACGGATTGTACAGGTTCGAGTAGCAATGGGCTTCTTCACACAGCCTGCGCATGTGCAATTGGTGCTTTTAAAGCCTACTACCCACAAAAAAATGCGGATGTCCACTCAGAGCCTCCACGCACACTTTCCGATGACGATTTTTACGTCACACATACCATAGTGGACACTAGCGAACTCGCAGACATGGAAAGTATAACACAGGCCCACAAGTCCAACCCCACCTTTGCAATATTGCCTGCGAATGTGCAATGGAATTATGATTTTGGAAAACACTGAATCGCATAACTATGTTGGTAACAATAGAACTTGCAATCATAATGTCACCATAGGCTAACAATGCTTTTGTAACAACACTTAGCCTAACCATGCATTTTAGGTTGTCATTGTAAATGAAAGCATAGCTAACTGAAGCGGAGGATGGCGTAAAGAAATGGATGTTCTGAACAGTTTGTAGGTGTTTAGTGGAGGCAAGGGATGAATTTTTATTGTAGCACTTGCATGAATCCTTTATTTAAAATGTTTAAAATAAAATATTTAACCCAGAAAGTTGTTTCAACTGTTTGGGGAATTCTGCATGTTTTTTGCACTAATTATTAAATAGCTCTTGTAATACATTTGTAGGAGTTGGATCTTCACAATGTAGTTCCTGAGCAGCCAGTACATCAGGTCATAGAGTTCAGCATTATAATGATGGACTATGGGTACCAGGAGATACTGAGTGACACTGATTCACCTCAGTACCATGACCTGTCAAGGAATCTTCAGGATCAGGTGTGTGAAAATGACCAAACAATGATCCAGAGTAATTTGTCCAAGCAAGCCTTAAAATCACTGGAGAAATGATAACTGAAAGAGTAAATTAACATGATTACAAGGCTGATAAAGAGTCAAAATAGTGTCTATTTCCTTATAGCCACCCACAACACAAAACAATGACTCTCCTTATCCATTCTTATGCAAAGCATGCTGGGAACTAGATTAAAAAATCAATTAACTGAGTTTATACAATATTAACCTCATGTAATAAACTTTAACATAATGTTTGCAACCTAAAATGTTTAGTTAAATCAATAAATTAGAATAGAACTTCCAACCAAGCATGTATTTAATTTTTTTTCTTTATTTTATTAGAGTGCAGGAGGCTCAGATTATTCAACAGTGTTGTAGAAAACTTCTTCTGTTCTGTGAAAACTGTTCTGTGAATCTGTTGGTGACTGTTGTATTCTGTCTTGACAAAGATTGTGCAGTTCTGGTTAATACATTTGCCTATATACCCATATATGATGGCCAACATTAGATATTAAAGTGCATACTTGTTTGTTTTTTGCAGATGCAACATGCTTTTAATGACCTACCTGGATTTATGGATGTCCGAGTGTTAAGTATTAGGTAGGCATACTTTTGTAATATGACTTTAATTATAACAGCAGTGACCAACTGATCACCTGAGCTCTGAATTACTGCTGTGAAAATAGGGATTTACATTCACACTGAAATATAAGCCTATCTGTATTTGTATCCTGTTTCCGTTAACTTTCATATTTCACTAGTGAGCTGTTTGTGCATGTCTGATTACTTGTCACATTTGATTATTTTCTGTTTTCTTTCATACATGCATGAGGCAGAAGCACCTAATGGGTAAAAGTTGCATAATGTGTTTATGTGTGTTGTATAATGTGTGTAGTCTTTGTGTACATCAGCTTTCATTTCTATTGCTTCGATTAAACATCTGCTACATGAATAAATATAAATCCACATCGCTTTTATTTATCCAGAGCTGGAGGACTATCTGCAGTTTACTCAGCTGTATTTGAGACTACCATACCTTCCATTGCTGATGAAAATCTGCACATTGGCACGGCTGTTTCATCTACAGGACCAAGTCTAAAGGATATGATAGTTAAAGCACTGAGCAAAAAAGCATCTCTTCTTGATCTTAATTCACTGACCTTTGAGACAGGTAAATGTATATATTTATAAATATGTATTTCCATTTACAATTTATTAAAAAAAAATCTTGTTTGATTATCTTGTATAAGTTCATCACGTAGTATTTATAAGTTGTGTACACATTTTCTCGCATCAGGCAAAGACCAGTCTTCAACGAGATTGCCTGTGACTGAGGTTTCTGAAGACATAACTGAGGTGACTAATGTCATATAATTAAGCAATTAGGAACAAGAGATCATTCTATATTGTCAATATAGCCATGGCTAAAGGGGCACAGTTCACAGAGAAATGCCTGTGATGCCTTCCATACACACACAAAGCACAGATTTATTGCTTTAAAAATTTCTTCCAAATTAAAATAAACACATACATATATATATATAAGGACACAACTCTTAATGAAGATATTAAAGTGTCATCCACTAGAAGATATATTTGTATACAATATACATGTAAACTAAAGGGTAATAGTAATATATACCGTAGCTGCTAGTGTATCCAGGACCAGAACTATATGTTTTAAGTCTTTTGTTCTCTGTGTTACTTATTTTTTGTTTATGAAACAGAGATAGGGTTAACATAACATCTTTGAATGTAGTAAAATAATTATACACCTGTTGACTTGCAGTCCTTTGATCAAGATTCATATGGGGACCTCAATTTTCCAACAAAAGGACCAAAGATTGAAGTTCATATTTCATCAGATGATGAAGAGACCATTGTAGACCCAACTTTGGATGCAGACAGCACTACGACAACAACTAAATCAGAATCAGAAACAGTTGAGCCTGAGAGTGACGCAGTCATTATACACCAGCTTAAAACTATTCAAGGGGAAACTGGTGAACTCAAAACAGAGATTTTTCAAGTTCCACCAGTAGAAGCTCCTAGTGAGGATGACAGTAAACCAGTTGTTATTGCTGAAAAAGACAACAATTTGGCTCCAACAACTTCAGTTGCTGCCTCAGCAGTACCCCCGAGTGAAGAACAGCCTAGGACTACAGAGAAACCTACACCAGATAGTGACTTTAGTCTAAACACGATACCAGAAGATGACATCATATTTTACCCGGTAACCACCGCCCACATTTTGTTCACCACTGCAACAACTGTTAGTCCTAGGTCTGAACAACCTAAGTTGGCCGTCACAACTGACTTTAGCATCACCCTGCAACCCTCAACTGAACCAATTGATCCAATAACTGAAGTGACAGATTCTAATGAAATTCCAGAGGCGCCTCAACCAGTGGACACTGGAACGGTAGTAAAGGAAGAAGAGACCAAAGTGGTAATGCCTGAACCAGATGTAGAGACCAAGTCTGAGGTTGATTTACCCAATGTAAAGGTTGTGAGAACAGAAACTGTAGAAGTATCTGGACCTGAGAAAGATACCAATATAACTGGAGATGCTGTTGTTTTAGAAGATCAGGTATTACGACCTGAAGAAGTGACTGTAGTAACAGAAATGTATGCTGAGTATGGAACATTAGAGCCTGTGGGAACAGTTGTGCTACCAGAACCAGTGGATGAGATTGGAAAATCAACTAACCAGGATGAAGTAACAGAACCCGAGGAAAAAGTTTTAGAGCCAGATCCAGAGGTCATTATAGAATCAAAGGAAGATGTTGAGGAGCATATAACTGATGAGGAGATTAAAGTGAAACAAGGAGATGATGTTCAGGCAACCAGGAGGCCAGAAACTGAGACAGGACAACCTAAGAAGGAAATTCATTTAACAGAAAAGGGTGAGGTGGTGAAACCTGAAAGAGAAGCTGATGATTCAGAACCTGCTGAAGTTGTGGAACATGAAGGCAGCATAAAAACTGAACAGTCTGCTGTGGAGATTGTGAGTGAGGTCCCCAAAACCACTGAAGGTTCAGTCGTTAGTCCTAGGTCTGAACAACCTAAGTTGGGTGTCACAACTGACTTTAGCATCACCCTGCAACCTTCAACTGAACCAGTTGATCATATAGCTGAAGTGACAGATTCTAATGAAATTTCAGAGGTGCCTCAACCAGTGGGCACTGGAACGGTAGTAAAGCAAGAAGAGACCAAAGTGCTGATGCCTGAACCAGATGTAGAGACCAAGTCTGAGGTTGATTTACCCAGTGTAAAGGTTGTGACAACAGAAACTGTAGAAGTATCTGGACCTGAGAAAGATACCAATGTAACTGGAGATGTTTTCATTTTAGAAGATCAGGTATTACGACCTGAAGAAGTGACTGTAGTAACAGAAATGTATGCTGAGTATGGAACATTAGAGCCTGTTGGAACAGTAGTGCTACCAGAACCAGTGGATGAGATTGGAAAATCAACTAAGCAGGATGAAGTAGCAGAACCCGAGGAAAAAGTTTTAGAGCCAGATCCAGAGGTCATTATAGAAACAAAAGAATATGTTGAGGAGCATAAAACTAATGAGGAGATTAAAGTGAAACAAGGGGATGATGTTCAGGCAACCAGGAGGCCAGAAACTGAGACAGGACAACCTAAGGAGGAAATTCATTTAACAGAAAAGGGTGAGGTGGTGAAACCTGAAAGAGAAGCTGATGATTCAGAACCTGCTGAAGTTACGGAACATGAAGGCAGCATCAAAACTGAACAGCCTGCTGTGGAGATTGTGAGTGAAGTCCCCAAAACCACTGAAGGTTCAGTCGTTAGTCCTAGGTCTGAACAACCAAAGTTGGGTGTCACAACTGACTTTAGCATCACCCTGCAACCTTCAACTGAAACAATTGATCCAATAGCTGAAGTGACAGATTCTAATGAAATTCCAGAGGTGCCTCAACCAGTGGACAATGGAACAGTAGTAAAGCAAGAAGAGACCAAAGTGGTGATGCCTGAACCAGATGTAGAGACCAAGTCTGAGGTTGATTTACCCAGTGTAAAGGTTGTGACAACAGAAACTGTAGAAGTATCTGGACCTGAGAAAGATACCAATGTAACTGGAGATGCTGTCGTTTTAGAAGATCAGGTATTACGACCTGAAGAAGTGACAGTAGTAACAGAAATGTATGCCGAGTATGGAACATTAGAGCCTGTGGGAACAGTTGTGCTACCAGAACCAGTGGATGAGATTGGAAAATCAACTAACCAGGATGAAGTAGCAGAACCCAAGGAAAAAGTTTTAGAGCCAGATCCAGCAGTCATTATAGAATCAAAAGAAGATGTTGAGGAGACTAAAGTGAAACAAGTAGATGACGTTCAGGCAACAAGGAGGCCAGAAACTGAGACAGGACAAGCTAAGGAGGAACTTCATTTAACAGAAAAGGGTGAGGTGGTGAAAACTGAAAGAGAAGCTGATGAATCAGAACCTGCTGAAGTTGTAGAATATGAAGGCAGCATCACAACTGAACAACCTACTTTGGAGATCGCAAGTGAGGTCCCCAAAACCACTGCTGGTTCAACCAAACCTCCTGCAGAGATGATTAAGATTAAACCACCTGAGATTTCTGTCACAGAAACTTACCTTGTTGAGAATATTGACTATTACCAACCCAAAGAAGGTGCTAATTTGCCTTTTGTGCCAGTTGACAGTGTTCAACCAGGCACAGACATTGGTAAACCTGAACATTCGGAAGACTTTGGGGTGGAGGATCAACTCTCCAAACCTGAGGTTACTGAGGGAGTTCTTGAGATACCAGATCTGGTTGCAGAGGAAAAAACTCTAAGACCAGAAAAGTCTGATGTTCTCACTACTGTATCAAGTGCCTCAGAATCTCCACCTGAAATGATCACAGAATCAGCTTCAAAGAAAGATAAGGACTTAGCATCTGTTGTTGGGGATACTAAGGAACCACAGCTCGAAGAGATAGGTGAGACATCTACGTTATGTTTCTCAATAAAAACATTTTAGAATTAACATTGAAAATGTTCACAAAATGAGTTTTAGCAGTCATCTGAAACACTGAACTATTTTGCACTTCAAATATAATTTATAACCCATCTTTAATGATTTCCCAGAGGAAGAGACTGCATCACAACCCACAGAGACACTCACATCTGATCTACCCTTGACAGCTTCACCTGCAGACCTTGAACTTTTTGAAGTAGCGCTAACAGATTTACCGGTCGTTACGCCAACCCCTTTGGAAAAGGATTATGATTCACCAACTGAAAAAGTACAATCAACTGTTGCCCAGGAGTTACCATCTGTTGTTGGAGATACTGAGGAGCCAAAGCTCACAGATTTGGGTAAGAGATCCATGCCACGTGTGTTTCTCAATAAAAATGTTTGGTCAAAAGAGATGGTCAAAAATATTTTGAAAATTGTTTTGAAGATTGTTTGGATTATATAGTTTTTTTTGCTATCTGTATGACAATTATATAGTTCCCAATCACAGATCTGAGTACAGAATTTGATACTGGAGTTGAGGCAGGATAAAAGTAAAAAGAAAACAAGATACCCGAGTGCAGAAATTAAAGCAATTGTACCTCATCTACTGGGGAAAAGAGAAATTAAGATTATTACTGAACAGTTACACTGATCCACAAAATTAACTATTTCAGTGTGCAACTATTTCACCATTTAAAATGTAATTTACAACATGTCATTAATGATTTCCCAGAGAAAGACACTCCGACAGAAGATCTCCTTGTAGAACAAGAAAAGGGGACTGCATCACAACCCATGGAGACACACACAACTGATCTACATTTGGCAACTTCACCTGCAGACCTTGAACTTTTTGAAGTAGTGCTAACAGATGTATCAGTCATTACGCCAATACCTTTAGAAAAGGATTATGATTCACCAACTGAAAAAATACAGTCAACTGTTGCCCAGGATGTTGATTTTACGAAAACAGAAAATGACAAAGTGCTGAATGTGGAAACTCAGGAAGTTGTTCTAACAGATGTATCAGTCATTACTCCAATATTTCTGGAAAAGGATTATGATTCACAGACCGAAAAAGTACAACCAACTGTTGCCCAGGTTGTTATATTTGAGTCAGAAAACGACCAAGTGCTGGATGTGGAAACTGAAGACCCATTTATTCATTTAAAAGAGTTAGACCAAATAGATGTAGTAAGTACTGAGACCATTGATCTCTTGAGTTATGACAATGGATATTCTTTCCCAAATGAAGGATATCCCTTGGAGACAACAAGAGCCCCATCACTAAAGTATTTCACAACTCCTTCAATGACCACAGCTAACAAAGGCAAAGAACTAGTTGTGTTTTTCAGTTTGCGTGTCACGAACATGCTGTTCTCTGAAGATCTTTTCGATAAGAGCTCTGCAGAATACCAATCGTTGGAAAACAAATTTGTTGAACTGGTGAGTGCAGCTATTTCAATTTCTGTTGGCTGGCTTATCAACATCCTCATTAGTAGTGGGATATTACAGTAAGAAAACAACTCTTTATTTTCTTCATTCGTTAAAGCAGTTTCTTATAGTGATGAGTGAATGGGTGAACATCAGCATGTTGCTTCATCTTAATGCTTTTCACTGCATACTATAGCCTACACAATCGTTAAAAATGAGACAGTATACTGCTTACACTCTGCAGTATGATGATATTTGTGCTTAGATTCCTTCTGCTAACTCCTGCAATTGTCCAGTGGATTTTGAATGGTGAACATACATAAACTATGCTTTTGTCTCCTCTGTGCACAGCTACTCCCATATCTACAGTCTAACCTAACAGGCTTTAAGAAGTTAGAGATCCTAAACTTCAGAAACGGAAGTGTGGTGGTCAATAGCAAGGCAAAATTTGCCAAGTCTGTGCCGTACAACATTACTCAGGCTGTCCAGCATGTCTTGGAGGAGTTTTGTAATGCTGCAGCCCAGCATTTGGATATAGAGGTTGACAGCCATTCCCTAGACATAGAACCAGGTAAGAGTCTTGGGCTTTGCAAGGATCATACATTAGCTGGCTGGTTCATTTCAAAACTGCATCAGTCTGTCTGGACACAAACAGAATTTCTCACAGAAGGTCAAGAATTGCTACAATTGAGATGAATGCGATTTCTTCTTTCCTTTTAGCTGATCAAGGTGACCCTTGCAAGTTTCTTGCCTGCAACGAGTTTTCCAATTGCGTGGTAAACCTCTGGACAAAGGAAGTACAATGTTTATGTGACCCTGGCTATGTGACGGTGGATGGACTGCCATGTCGGAGCCTTTGTGTGGTCCAGCCTGACTTCTGTCTCAATGGAGGAGAGTGTGAGATTGTACCAGGGCATGGTGCCGCTTGCAGGTACCTCAGAGAACAATCACATATGTGACCCTGAACCACTAAACCAGTCTTAAGTACCATGGGTGTATTTGTAGACATAGCCAACAATATATTGTATGGGTCAAAATTACAGATTTTTCTTTTATGCCAAAAATCATTAGGATATTAAGTAAAGACCATGTTCCATAAAGATATTTTGCAAATTTCCTACCGTAAATATATCAAAACTTAATTTTTTGATTAGTAATAAGCATTGCTAAGGACTTCATTTGGACGACTTTAATGACAATTTTCTCAATTTTTCCAGATTCTCAGATTCCAGATTTATAAATAGTTGTATCTCTGCCGAATATTTTCCTATCCTACCAAACCATACCAGTGGAAGTTAAAAAAAGAAAAAAAAGAAAAAAAGACTGGTTTTGTGTTCCAGGGTCACTTATAGCTATGAACAGGTATACATTGTTTTTTTTTTTTGTTTTTTTTTAATTTCTTTGTTCTTTAGAAACATGTAAACATAGGGATGTTGCTGTGTAGTTCTGATGGATCTCTTTAGGAATAATCCTCCACTGTGCATGTTCTAACTCTCTCTCTCGACCCTTTTAGATGTCGTGTAGGTAAATTCTGGCAATTTATCGGGGAGAGATGTGCAGAGCTGGTCTCCGTGACACTAGACCCCTTTCTTTCCCTAGTGTGCCTCGTGGGTGCGCTCACCATTCTTTATGCCATCATTTCTCTCTTGTTATCTATGTGCAGGAAATGTGTACGGACAAGAAAGACACTAACTCTAGTGTAAGCAGGTCTTTTTTTTTCAGTCAGATTTTCTGACATTTTTTGCATTCAAATAATTTGTTATCACAACAGAACATACAGTAAAATTTGTAATGATTTGTTGTGTTATCAATATATATATATATATATATATATATATATATATATATATATCTCTGAAATGCTGATTAGTCAAACATATACAAATGTAAGCAATTAATAAAATAATGCCATAATCTGTGCATACCAGTATTAATTTCTTAAAGCAACCCAGCTAACAGAATTTTGTTATAAGAACGTTCTCCAAATATTCAGTGTTTGATCTGGGAACATAAAAAATGTCTAGCTTTCTTGACATTAGAAGAACATTTTTAAAATGTATGATTTTCCTTAAATGTTCATTCAACTTAATTTTGATTTAAAATTCAACATTCTAGGAATGTTGATTTGTAACATTCCAAAAACATAAAAATATCCAGTTTCCTTAATGTTAGTAGAATGTTATTTAAAGGTTAGTATGATGTTCCTGAAACATTCTTTCAATCATTCAAACACCTGCTGTGAACAAGCACTGAAAGAAAGAGTAATAAGAACACAAACTACAACTTTATTCAGCCACAGCCTTACATGAACTGAAGATAAAAGACATTAAATCTCTCAAGATATGATTAAACAACTCCACAAACAGCATTACCAGCTTCAGTTATAACTAACCAGATTGACTTTGATTCTGTCAGACATCTACAGAAGTTCTTATTGAGAATTAATATAGGTTTAGATGTTGACCTCTTGTTGAAAATGTTTTGCTTAAAGTCACCATCAAGGAGTTTAGTTGGGCTCTTGACCCTTGACTTTTATTGAGATGCTTCTTTTGCAGTAACTGCAGGTGTTATCAGAAAACATTTCTGTGTTGATAAAGTAGCTTAACATGTCTGCTTTTTATAACAGGCAAATGATTACTTTAAAGTAGTTTAGACCAGGGGTTTTCAACCATTTAGGACATACACCCCCTGCCCCAAGTTTTTCTAATTTCATTTGTGGACCCCCATCCCGCCACCATATTCACACCGAATTACTTTATTAACATTAACATAAAAGAAAATATCCATTAAAGCTATTAAAGCAGCGAACAATTTTTCTTTTGCTCTTTTTGATTAACATTATTTACATAAGAAATGCACGGATCCGTTATACTGATGTAAATTTTATATTTTCTCTACTGTTTATGTTCACTTAAAACAACCGACTGTGCTTACAAGGATACTTGTCAAGCATTTTTTGAGCCAACTAAAGAAACACTGATCTCAATGATGGTGACCTCAAACTAAACATTTTCAATAAGACATCAACATCTAAACCTCTGTTAATTCTCAATAAGAACTTCTGTAGACGTGTGACATAAATAAAGTCAGTCTGGTTAGTAATAATTGAAGCTGGTAATGCTGTTTGTGGAGTTGTTTAATCAGATCTTGAGAGATTTAATGTCTTTTGTCTTCAGTTCATCTAAGGCTGTGTCTGAAGAAAGTTGTAGTTTCTGTTCTTATTTCTCTTTCTTTCAGTGCTTGTTCACAGCAGATGTTTGAATGATTGAAAGAATGTTTCAGGAACATCATACTAACCTTTAAATAACATCCTACTAACATTAAGGAAACTGGAAATTTTCATGTTATTGGAATGTTACAAATCAACGTTACTAGAATGTTGAATTTAAAAAAAAAAAAATTAAGTTAAAAGAACGTTTGAGCAACATTATAACTTGTTCCTCTATCGTCAAGAAAACTGGACATTTTTTTATGTTCCCAGAACCAACACTGAATATTTGAAGAATGTTCTTATAACAAAATTCTTTTAGCTGGGAATGTTCCAGGTCCAATACTCAAGTTTGTAAAATATAATTCTGTTATATGTAGACTTTGAAGGTAATGGTTTTGACATCCAATGTCATCATGTCTGTTTTTACAAACTAAGAAAATAAATGGTTTATTCCTGAAAAAACAAAAAACAAACAAACAAACAAAAAACATATGGATTATGTTCATTTCAAGATATGTATTTTATATAATTGTTCTTAGAATAAATAAATAAAATAAATAAAATAAATGTATGCATTTAGCAGACGCTTTTATCCAAAGTGACTTACAGTGCATTCAGGCTATCAATTTTTTACCTATCCTGTGTTCCCGGGGAATGGAACCCCCAACCTTGCGCTTGTTAACGCAATGCTCTACCACTTGAGCTACAGGAGCACATAACTATTATGAATAACTATTACACATAACTATTGTGAATAACTATTCACAGTGGATTACAGTGAATGTGGCACTATGATAACAGTTATTTACAAAATTGATTTGCATAAAATGTCTCAAATCTTTACTTGCTTCCCTGTCTATTCTTCTTGTCATTCTGTTCTAAACACATTTTATGAACACTTTTTACCTCTTTAGATATACGTGACCCTGGACAACAAAACATCAACAACAAAGGTTTCCATTGATGTATGGTTTATTAGGATAGGACAATATTTGGCTGAGATACAACTATTTGAAAATCTGTAATCTGAGGGTGCAAAAAAAAAAAAAAAAAATTCTAAATATTGAAAAAATTGCCATTAAGCTTGTCCGAAGTTAAGTCCTTAGCAATGCATATTACCAATCAAAAATTAAGCTTCAATATATTTACAATAGGAAATTTACAAAATATTTTCATGGAACATGATCTTTACTTAATATCCTAATGATTTTTGGCATAAAAGAAAAATCGATAATTTTGACCCATACAATGTATTTTTGGCCATTGCTACAAATATACCCCAGAGACTTAAGACTGGTTTAGTGGTCCAGGGTCACATATCTCATTCTTCATTTTAATTCTGTGTCTTTTATCTTTGGGATATTATCTTTTCTTTGCCTGAACAGTCAGATGTCCCCCATCCAGCCGCTCTGGAATAACAACTGAAGCCTCCACAAATAGAAATTATGATCAGATTATTCCAGAAAACTATAAATAAAAAGTAAAGCCCAGCATTAAGTCATTATTAATATGCATCTTCCTGATTAACAGTGATCTGATTATCTGATTAGGGCACAAGCTGCTCTCAAATACTCAAAACTGAAGAGTTAAGGCATTTAATTTGGGATTGCAAGGCAGCTCTGTATTGAAATTCCTATTACGGTTTCTTCTCCACAATTTTCTAAATTTATATAACTTTCCATTCAAAGCAATTTTTTTTTTTTTTAGGTGGGCATATTTTTGATCTTTATTCACTTTACTAATTATTTAATTTGAAAATCTCCTTTACATCTACCGTGGAAGTAAACTCATTTTTTGAATGTTTGGCTTCTACTTCTGCAGCACTGAAATTTAACACACTTTCTTGACAATTAGTACTGTAGACAATTAGACAAACTAGTATTGTAAAAATATGTAATGTCATTCATACATTTTTGTACATTTTATCCTGTAATTATACAAATTAATAGAAAATACGTTACCACTTTTGCCATAAAACAGGACTTTACTCAAGGAATCCCAATATGATACAATTTCCAGCATGTTCTAAAACAAAGCCTGTTTTGTACCTAAAAAAAATAAAAAAAACTTTACTAATATGCCTCTTTTACAGAAACTGTGATGCATCACACACTTGTGAATTTGTTCTTGGGATATGACTTTTTTTTTTTTTGCTTTCCCTTCAGGTGATATTGATGTCTTTCTTTGCCTTTTAAAAGCTAGGCTTTATACTGCTGTATGTGCTGTCCTGTTTTATAGAGGCAGAGACCAGACCACCATACCAGGCCTGACGAGTTAATCACAGAAGATTTACACATTATAATCACTGTCATGGAGGTAAGATCAGATTTCATATGATATCCACTATTGTTGTGGTTGTAAGAATAAATCTCTAACTATTAGACCAGTGGCCAATTGCTTTAAATGCTTAGCCTATTCACCAGACTGGACTTTTTGAGTCAACTACATAAATTGGTCTCATTTGAATTCAAAAAGTATGATTGATCACCCTTTGTCTTAATAATGACTAAGTGTACACAACTGGCCCCAGGTCTCACTTAATGTCATAATTGAGGTGAATTATAACTAAATTTTATCGAGTAAATTTGTCACTGGATTTTTTAGCTGGACTGTGCATTAGTGCAATTAATTAGATTATAAACAATATTAGATTACATAACTTTTGTAAGCAAAACCGTTTATACAGTCTTTCAGGTTTCAATTATAAATAAAATTCCAAAATCATCCATGCCGCTATTAGCTAAACATCCTATATCTATTGCACAACATCAGCACAAAAACTTGTTTCTCTTTTAACAGAGGTGGAACGTCACGTCATGCGGTCTTTCGATGGTGTTTATCCAGCCATTAAATAACGCTTGAAAAGACTTCCCATGAGCCCACAACTCCCGAAGGCTGTAGAATGAGTGGCCAAACATCCTGAACAGATGGAGAGCCAAGCTGAATGGTTATGTAACCTGTCGTCCTCATGAGAACATCAAGAAATGAGCTGGTTGAATGTTTTCACATTGCAGAAAGCATTATGGGTTTCCTCACAATGAGGAAATTATTCTTCTGTTTGGTCATAATGAATAAGTTTCACACTGTTCAGAAATTCTCATAGTTTGGAACACAGTTTTGTTTTGGTGTATAATAATTAATAGTTTCACATGCATAGCGAATACATTTTTTTTTTTTTGTCTTTTAGCATGGTTGTCTTGTGTAAAGAAGAACTTTGTTGGAAATATTCTTTGAATGCTATAGAGGAACAAATGTTAAAAAGAAAAAAACTAAAGTTATAAACAAAAAATTGCTACAAAATATGAACCAATTTTGTAAGATTTAGCACTATAACAATGCAAAATGTATTTAAGTATAGTTTATTATCTAGAGCTATGTTAGTGATGTTCCTGGGCTGCCCTGAATAATGGTAAATAGCATCACTTATTTGCATTTATTCTAAATACTTAGTAAATAACATTCATCAACATATTTCACAGTGACATTTAATAGTTGCTTGTACAATATTGATTATATATATCTATATTTTTTTTCATTGTTACTGTATGGTGAAATGTTATAGAAGGTAATCCCTGAAACGAGGCTCTCATAACTCTATATGTATTTTTGTACACCAACTGTGCTGGTTTAGATCTATAAAAAATCTCAACTGTGCTTGTTGGAAGAAAACAGACAACTTTATTTAGCTGGAGATCTCATGCCTACAGTACATCAGTACCTTGTTTCGTTTCATATAAATCTTGATTTTGTATATAGAAATACATCTAATTTGCATATTGCTCTTATACATATTTGGTCTGATATCACAATTACAACCCATGCCTAGTGTACCATATTTCATCATTTGCAAAACACACATCATCATACATTTACACAACATTAGGGACAATAACAATATCACAAGAAGACTAAATCGTATTATTAAAATCATTATTTTTTTATTAAACATATTTCATTCAAAGTCATAATTTAGTTGTCATTACTTACCAGAGTTATTGTATTTACTGGATTGTAGCTTTTGTAAATACTTTATGCAAGCAGTTAAACTCACAGTGAATAACAAAACTCAGAATAGTGTAAAGTGCTGAACAATATCAGTATTTACATCTGCAAGTCAAAGAGGATCTTTATTTCAACGTGAGATTGATTCAAACGTTAGGAAGAGACTGTTGAATTTCTCTCAAGGAACATTGCCAGTAAAGTATTTATGAATTACTGATGTTCATCATATATCACAGAAAAAATATTACAATAAGTAAATTATATTAAGAGGCAGTTTAGATGCAATTACACTGTCAAGAACAGCAATTAAAGATCAATGAGATGATTCGACACACCAGATATTAAAAAAAAAACCAGAACAAATGAGACAGCTACTAAAAAGAAGCACTTAAAAGAACAAAACAAAAATAATGTCAAAAAACTAAAAACTGAAAAGAATATTAAAAGACAAAAAAAAAAAAAAAAACTAAATGGAAGTCAGTGCTGGTTATGTAGGAGTTGGTAGATTCCCTTGTGGAACTAGAGCTGTTATGTGTGTGTGTGTGTTTATTTGAGCATGCTCTGCAGCATGGCAGTGGCGTACGTGGGTCGGGCCTGCCTGCTCTCTATGGCGTTTTTAAGGTACTGAATTCCTCCACAGCGTTCCCAGATCTCCTCAAACTGGCGTGGCAGAATCTCAGCACCACGTTTCCGAGTCAAACCGGTCTCCTCCAGACCCAGCTCACACATCTCCATATCATCCTTACCTATCAAAACAAAAACACACATCACACATTAGGAACTAATCTAGAAATGAAGCAATATACTGGATAATATTATCTATTTATACTTGCCAGTATTCAAACAGCTACAATGTAAAATGTCTTGGTTTTGTATGTAACCCTTGTTCCCTGAAGGAGGGAACGGAGACGTCACATCGGTATTGACCGATGAAATTGGGATCTTGCTTAGAGAGACCAATCTACTTCGAGTGTAACTAAACAAGCAAATGCACACTGGTTTGCAATGACTGCATCCAGTTGCCGCTGATCGCAGCGTGAGTATAATTAGGCAGCAGGTGCAACACATACTCAGATTTTCGCTGAGAAGTCGAACCGGTGATCCAGCCTTTCAGCGGTGGTACAGAAGCCGTGGTGACGGGACATGACGTCTCCATTCCCTCCTTTAGGGAACAAGCATTACATACGTAACCGAGACATTCCCTTTCACTCGGTCACTTTCGACATCATGTCAGTATTGACCAACAAAATTGGGATCCCTGGGGAAACACGGGCTCTGAGCTATACCGTAGAATTTACACATATGGGATCTGCTTAAGTCACTACATATGGAACCCAGCCCTCAACCAGGTTTCACGGATTCATAGAGTGAGGGCCTGGCACCGGAAGCTCCCCCACGTCTGGCTGCCGAGGGGATGGAGGAGCTCGACAGGGTCTACAGTACAGACACCCAGTGCTTTAGCCTGATGGACCTGCAGTAACGCCGTATCATGTAAGGCAGAGGCAGCTTGTCCACAGACTGCATAAGCATCACCAGACAGACCAGATGAGTACCTAAAGGCCAGGAAGGCCACGGTTTGCCCTGCCACACGTGTTCACTTACAATTGACTTGACAATTGTACATTTTACAATTGTCACGTGCATTTGCTTGTTTAGTTACACTCGAAAAAAAAAAAAAAAAAACTTGGACAAACTATGCAAAACAACTATGCATTCTTTTCCAAAGCGTCAAAAAAGCACCTGATGGAGTTTGAAATTCACATCAAACTGTTTCTGTTTCACACAAACGCCAGCACAGATGTGCATGTTCGGAGCGGTTTTAGCAAGCTGACACTAGCCAGGGCCTTTCAGTACTTCTACTCGTTTCAGGTGAGAACACAGGATGATACCTGCCCCACACAAAGGCTACAGAATCTACCGAACGTGTTGCGGGTTGCCCGGCCCACATCTCTACAAACATCTATCTGCCAGGCACCATGAGCAAGCGCCCAGGAGGATGCCACATTCCTAGTAGAGTGGGCTTGCAACCTGAATGGGCAGGGCCCATCCTGTGCCTGATAAGCCAGGGTGATGGCATCCACTATTAAGTGGGCCATCCTCTGCTTAGAGATGGATTTCCCCTTCTGCTGGCCTCCAAAACAGACAAAGAGCTGATCTGAGGCCGTGAAACTTTGTGTTCGGTCCACGTTCCATCTCAAGGCTCGAATGGAACAGAGCAAAACTTGGCCTGGGTCTGCCTCCTTTGGGGGCAGGGCTTGCAAGTTAACCACCTGATCCCTGAAGGGAGTAGTAGAAGTAGGAACCTTGGGCCTCAGAGTTACCTGGGAGTCAGCCAGCCCAAACTCTAGGCATGAGTCGTCGACTGAAAATGCATGCCTTACCCTCTTGATGGAGGCCAATGCAAGCAGGAACAGAGTTTTTATTGACAGAAACGTCAGCTCGACTGAGCGCGAAGGCTCAAATGGTCCCTGTTGTAGTACTCTGAGCACAAGTTACAGGTCCCAAGAGGGCGGGGAAGATTCAACCTTCTCGCCCCCTGAGGAACCTGATGACCAGGTCATGCTTCCTTACTGACTTCCCTTCCATGGGGTCATGGTTAGCAGCAATCACAGCAACATAGACATTAAGGGTGAAGGGAGACAGTCCTTGCTGCAGAAAGGAAAGTACGACTCGTGCATCTCCCGGGGTCTTTTCAGAACACCACTCGAACAGGTTCCAATACAAGGCGTAAGCCTTGTCTCATAGCCGGTGCTCGTGCCAAAGTGATGTTGTCTACTACCTCTTGGCGTACCAGAGGTCTGGACGAGGGTCCCACAGGGTGCCCCATCTCTGAGTCTCTGTAGATCCTTCCTCAGAGGAATTCGCCAGGGAGGGGCTGTCACGAGGAGTATTAATTCTGCGAACCAGGTCTGATTGGGCCAGCCACAAGGAAGACCTGCTCCTCGTCCTCCCTGATCTTGCACAGCGTCTGTGCAAGAAGGCTCACTGGGGGAAATGCATACTTGCAGAGGCCCCACGGCCAGCTGTCCATGTCGAGTGTACTCTAGGTCAGCTGTGTGCCAGTGCGTCCATGTCGAGTGTTCCCTAGGTCAGTAAGTAAAACATCTGGCAGTGAGTGGTCTCTGGAGAGGCAAACAGCTGGACCATCTGGGGATGGAGTCTCCATCCCCCCCTCCCCCCCACCCCCCCGCTCACGCTTGCAGTGTAAAACAGGCATTAGGATCTTTCTGTAATACGCCCCCTGGATTTTTAGGGAAAAAAAGATTATTTAGCGTGCTGAAGCACACAGAGGAGATGGCTGCCTGTAACACAAACAGGGGGTAGTGCAGCCTGATGTGTGCTACACTCAACATGGGAAACCACCACTGCTGAAGCACCACATCGCCAGCACCAAGAAGCTCCAAAGAATCCACTGAACTCATTCAGTCTTCTATGTAGAGTAGTCAGGAGCAGAACGATGTGATTGCTCGGCTCCGAAGCGAAAAGCTGAGTATGCGTTGCACCTGCTGCCTAATTATACTCGCGCTACAGGCAGTGACAACTGGATGCAATCAACACATGCCTCGGCACAGGCTCGTTTAGTTACACTTAGGCCATGTCCACAGTACACAGGTATTTTTATAAACTGAGTTTTTCCTTCTTCCGTTTTAAAAAAAATCTATGTCCACATGAAAACGCAAAGGCTAACTCCGACGTCACAAGCCAAAAACGCTGGTTTCGTTGTCTACACAACAAGACTGCAACCGGAGTTTCTGAAAACCTTCACCCTGGCAGGCTTTTTCAAAAATGTTCAGTTTCAGTTACCTGGTACCACGTTTGCATATGGAGGAATGGCCAAACCACGTAGAAATAGCTGTGGTTTTAAAAATAACTGCGTTCATGTGGACAGGGCCTTAAAGTAGATTGGAATCTCGCTTAGAGAGACCAATTTCTTCAGTAAATACCAATGAGATGTAGAGTGACCCAATGAAAGGGAACACTAAAGTTCTATGTGCTTCTAATGAAATCTAGATTCTAATGATTATAGTGAACAAAATATAAAATGTGAAAAAGTACAACAACAATTTCAGCCATGCTTTATGCAAGTAATAAACTCATAAAAATGTATTTAATGAAATAAAGTACAGTACAGTGATAACAACAAACACAAACTCCATACTTTGGGATGTTTGAATCAGAGTATGTTTGAGTATGACAGCTATCACTAAATGAGGAAATTCATTAGCCTGATACCAGTATTTCTTCAAGTGCATCCCTATATTAAGTAAGCAAATTGGACTTAAATAATAATAATAAACCCCCAGTGTTGCCGAAGCTATTGCTAAAACTGTAGCTTGTCAAGCTACTCATAATTTAATACAGTTCAAAACAGTTAAATGTAATCTGATCATATAATTTAATATCATGAATACAGAATTTTTCTTTTCACGTAACGTAATTGTTTATGAGTAATTAGTCTTCTTTTTTTGGCAAAGAGGATTTCAATAACAGTAACTGCATTAAACAGATGCTGCTCCTATATGACAGTCATATATTTATGACAGTGTGAACAGCACAATATTTTTGATTCAGATTTGGGATACCTTCATACGTTGTCCTCAATCAGATTCAGGTCTGATGTTTGCAACGAGACCTGAGTCAGAATCTGAGTCTTGAATCATTCAAGAACAACATTCGTCATAATTCTGTGCTGATGGGAGTCACTGCAATGATTTTACATACATTTTATTCACTGGCTTTCGCGGCACATCAGCTTATAAATGAATGCACAAACGCTTACTTATGTGTGCTTCATGCCGTATTGTTATCATTCATTTGCGCATATGGGTCAGTTCACGATCGTCACTCTTTCAGACTGGAATCTGATATTGGCCATATTAAAAAAAAAAAAAAAAAGACAATGTGAACAGTCAAACAAAAAATCGTATCTGAGCGTTAAATGGTAATAGATCACTAACGCTTGCAGTGTGAACACAGCCCATTTTAATTAACCTAAAACTCAGAACTGAGTGAAAGTGAATCAGACCTGCAACCAGCAGAATGGGGTGTTTTTCCGGGTGCAGCTCCATCTGTCTGGCAATCCAAGGCCCATCAAAGTGTGCGTACCACCATCCTTTCTTGTTGTTATATTGTTCTCCTGGTCGGATGAAGGGAATGCGAAAGAAGCGCTGCTGTCTGTTCATGGCGATCTCTTGCTGCCGGGGCAGGACAGGCACAACTGGGTTCTGCTGGGCTGGAGGAGGACAATGGGATGACAACAACAGCATTAATAGTGTGTGTAAATAGCGTTACAAAAAACATCTCCAGATTCTAAAGTTTAGTGCCAACCAGCCACAGCAAAATTTATATTATTCAGCTATTAAAGAAACCAAAAGTATCACAATTTCCACAATAATTTTAAGAAGCACAACTGTTTTCAACATTTTTAAGGATCATGTGACACTAAAGACTGGAGAAATGATGCTGAAAATTCAGCTTTGTTCACAGCAATAAATGACATTTTAACAGATATTCACAAAGAAAACATTTATTTTCAATTGTAATAATATTTCACAATATTACTGTTTTTACTGTATTTGTGGTCAAGTAAATCTAGCTTTGGTAAGCATAAGATTCTTTTTTCAAAAACATTAAATATATATTTAAAATAGTTAGGGAAGCAGCAGGGAAAGGGATATTTTGTTTATTGTAAATATTGTTTTCTATTGGCTTTGTTAAGTGAGTGAGTTAGGCTAAATATTGGATATTTTTCTCTTTGTATTTTTTTATTAAGTCCTTTAGTTCTGTTTTGGGGAGTTAGTCAGCTGTTGGTTTATTTTTTGGCCTTACTCACCTATGAAGCCTTGGCTTCCAATTATGTCAACTGTTCAAAAAAAACCCCACACAAAAATTATTTCTGCCTACAGTATCTCATTTGCATTTCATCCTAACTCTAGATCCAGCCGATCTCTGTTTTTAAAGGAGATCTCCAGTGGGATTTTTCTTACCATATTCTGTGACGGCTTTTGGTGCTCTCTGCTCATCCTGAGTGTTGCGTTTCTTGTTCTTTGACTTCCACGCGTGATAGACCTTCAGTCTGCGGTGAAACTCCTCACGACACGCAGCTAACAACTCGATATCTAGACGGATATTGTAAAAAGTAAGTTGGAAACTGAAACAAAACAAACATTCACATTTTTACCCATCAATACAGAATTAAGTTCATTTTAAGCAGATAATGTGTAAGCAACAAAAGACAAACAGATTACATGATGTTTCTGGTTCATAAGCATAAAAAATAATGTGGAAATCAAAAAAAGTTTACATTTAAGTTTAACATTTAAAACAAAAGGTCAAATCTAAAATGGAAACTTCAGATTTTAAGAATGCAAAGCAAATTTGTGACATTGGGTTTGTGACTGAGCTTTTTCAGATGGTCAGTTTGTCTTTCGTATGCTGAAGCTTATTTTTTGAAACTTCAAGTAACAGATCACATGATCATCAGGATTTGTCTGTGCCAGCTGGAGTCCAAAAGTACAATTTGTTATGCTGAAAAATATATTGTAAAGAAAATATCTGCAATTTCATGCGTGGTTTGGACACTTGGACTGCTGTATACTGTTATAAACATAAGTAAAAAAGCAAACAAACATAAAACACAAATCTATTTCATATTCATATGCAGTCATGAAAACAACTGTCTTACCACAGGATGTATTGATGGTGTCCCGTAATTCAGCATATTTCCACTTGCTGAGTTCATATTTCTTCACATCAGCTTGAGCACTTGTGGCAGTCACCTGTGGAGCTCTGAACCCACAAAAAACAAATAAACATACAGTTACACAACAGATACAATTTCCTACTGATCTGGCTCTTTTTGGACTCTTGCTCATTTGAGAAGCTGCCTCAAGGATCTCAACTTACCAATTAAAATGTAAAAAGACAGATTTACACTACATACAATTAATCAAATTTACAAAACCCCTTCATTTTCAAACCTAAATCAAACACATGCTAATAAGCAATATTATTTAAATATTGCTACAAAAATGTCACAGATGGTATCAGATCTGTCAAAGAAAATAAAGGTTTACACAACAGCAATAAAAGGGAAATCAATTTAAGAGAAAAAAGACAAATCAGCATTTAATAAATTACAAGGAAAGAACATTAATTCACAGACAGAACAAGTAACTCTGGATTCATTATGATTTACAAAATATTGTGTGAAATTACTGAAATATTTTGATTGGATGCAGTTTCAGACTTCAACAAGGTCATTTTGTTTTCATTTCAGTGGATAATGTTTTGATTTTTGGTTGTGTATATCTGTAGCGCCAACAACAAACCCTTCTACCCACCGAGCCAGAAGATCAGACATTTCCTTGGCCATTTCCTCCCTAAAGAACATGATTATTGGACCATGGTACATGTTAGTATATGACGTCATCAGTAAACTGCTCACAGGATTTTCCATTTGTGCATTTGACTAAATAGGATCCAATAAACTGGCACATAGTTACTGTTTTGGTGTAAATATGTCAGAATGTCATGATTCTGGTGATTGTCTGCTGAGACTGCAATGACTTTGATTTCGACCTATGATTTTAAACACTCGACATGGTGCTTAATGGAAAAAGTTTACAAAAAGCTGCTTTTAAACTAAACTAGAAATGATCAGTAAAGAATAAAGATTTAAATTGGAGACTGTAAAAAATGTAACCTACATGGTCAAGCTCTTGAGTTTTTGTGGTGGTGGTGGTGCAGCACTGTAAAAACAGACAGGAAGAGCATTAAATAGAGTGACGGAGAAACGAATCAAAGTCTCCGCCGGTAATTAAACAAAATCCCACCACCATTAATGCTTTCTAAGAATGTTCCAGGTTCAAGAAAAAGGAAATCAAATTATGCTTGACCTTTTGATATATTCAAGCTTATTATGCTATAAAAATAAATGGTAACACTTTACAATAAGGTTCATTAGTTAACAACATTATTTAATATGAACTAAAAATGAACAACACTTCTATAGCATTTATTCATCTTAGTTAATGTTAATTTCAGCATTTACTAATGCATTATTAAAATCAAAATCTGTGTTTGTTAATATTAGGTAATCTACTGTGAACTAGCATGAACAAACTGTTAACAAATGACACCTTATTGTAAAAGGGTTACCAAATAAATAATGTGCTATAAAAAAAAAAAAAAGAAAAAGAAAACACACACACAAAAAAACTTATGCTTAATATTTTAATACATTTTCTTTGATGAATGCACTATTCAAAAGAATAGCATTTATTTGAAATGCAAGTCTTTTGAAACATAACTGTCTTTATGGTAACTTTTGATCAATTTCTTTAGTAAAGATTTTTATTATTTGAGCAAAACTTGTTATCTGGTTGCATTGTATATGTGGTTTTAAGTTAAACTTGCATTGAACCCAGCACATTCCTTTAAGCTGCAGCTGTATGATTGACTGTTTGCATGACAAGAAACACTCTAACATATGAATGCATGTGTAATGGTACATGTATTGTAATTCATTTGTACTAGGTCTGTCAAATAAAATTTTGAATATTTGTCGAATTTAAAATAAAAATCCATTTTTTTAGGTGTGCATAAGGCAGCCATATCAATGGCAAGCAAGATGCGATGACGATGCAAGTGTCATTGCATTTGAATGTTTTAGCCTATCCAGTAGATACCCACGAGATAGACAGTAACCCACTAGATTCGGCGCTGCTGGTTGTTCATTCAAAATACTGCGGGAAAGCAGAACATCAGTGCGGAGAACATCTTTTTTATGGCAAAACTGAAACCAAGCCGTTCACACTGAACACATATTTATCGCATTTTCTTGAAGGGCATCTATTACTGTTGCACTCGTGTCTCGCGCAAGAGAGTCGCATGTTTAGAAAGCCATGTAAAAGTTCGACTTTTACAAACATGTCTTAAAACTTTTTGGCGTTTTTTTCCCTCATCCCAATGCATCTCATATTTTGAAATATAAAAAGTACTCTGTTATTGGTTTTCGGTCCTTTGTATTAAACTACACATATGATAAGATGCTGTTTTGTTCCTAATTGTTAAAGCAACTTAATTAATTACATTTGGTTTATAAACATTATTTTAAATATTATGCGCTTTTTTCAAAAATAGTTGTGTTCTTTTATTGCTTTAATCAGTGCTGCACGATAAATCGCATGATATGATCATGCCCATCTGGTCAGTAAAGCTGCTTCTGTGATTAGTAGTAAATCTCCATCATGTGCTTTCAGATGGAGCAGCATTTACTACACAGAGCCGTAGTTCACTGACAAGCTACCCAATATCACGTTAATTATTGCAGATGAATCGCCTTTGATTATGAACGCGACATTGCGTAGCTTGTTGATGAACTACGGGTCTGTGTAGTTAATGCCGCTCCATTTAAAAGTACGTGATGGAGATTTACTACTAATCACAGAACCGGCTTTACTGACAAGATGCGCATGATCATCGCACATGATTTGTCGTGCAGCCCTAGCTTTAATAAACATGCATTAGTAATATTTTGCTTGATGCGTCCTCTAGTGGCATCAAGAGAGAAGCCAAAAGCTTTTTCCCCCTAACTGTGATTATGACTTTTAAATTTGATTATAATTTGAATATTGATAATATTTAAGTGCAAAATTTTGTTTTTTAGCCATTTTGACTGCTCTAATTTGTACAATGCATTTTTTTTCCTCAGCCCACTGGGTAAACACCTGAGGCAGATGATACACGGGGCAACTTTTTAAGCAATGTTGCCGGGCAAATTTAGTTAATGTTGCCTTCAGCAGGAAAACCAGGTGAGACACAGGGCCCACGACCAATCTAAAGTATCCAGATGGAAATTTGTTACCCATTCTCAGTGGGAAAGTGCGCAAACAACCCCCGTGTATCGTCAGCCTGAAGGTATGCCATTTGCTTGGCAGCTGGCAGCGGCGTTCAGAGGGATGCAAATACCTGCGAGGTCCAGCTTCCACGGGCGTCTCCTCTGGGATGAGTTCAGCCTCGCTCTGAGCGATCCGCAGGGCCAGCTCTCGGTCTCGCCGCTCTTGCTCCAGCATGGCCTGTCGAGCCGTATCCTGCTCCCGTTCCGCCTGCAGCTGCAGCTCCATCTCCTCCTAAAACAGGCCAGCAGAGACACTCGTCACATATCAATCAGCTGCTACCAACACAAAAAACGCAAGCAAGCACTTATGTTTTCAAACAGCTGTTATAATTGACCCTTTTCACAAGACTGTGTTTAACGGTCATCAGCATCGTAAAAAAAATGATGTACATTGATAAAACTATATTTCGTATTACATTACCGTTACATCAAAACTAGTTAACACTAAAGCAAGGGTGTTTCTAATGCAGCATCTATGGGAGGGACAGTAAATTTGACATCGTTCTCTCTTCTGACTGCCGTTATCAGTCTCTCTCAGTTTATTTCCTTTTTTGAAAGTCGTGGAAACACTATCGTGGAGTTTTTCTTTTGCTATTTGAGCAAATGGGAATGTAAAAAATATATATTTGTGGTACTCTCCCATTCACTGCTCTCAAAGTTAACCCAACAGTGACCACTTCTGCTGCTGAGAAACCCGGAAATGTAATAAAGGTCTATACGTATTATAAGGAAACAACGTCTATCTTCTTCTCACAGGTGCAAAAACATTTATTTATTTTTTTCTCCAAAATACACAGCTGTTAAGAAACATGCCTGGCCAGGAAATACTCACCTATCACCATTCTTGACTAAAGGTTAATTTTAGACCCTGCTAAGGGATGAACATGAAGGGAAAATGCAAAAGAATTAATGTGACGTATAAAGCTGAGGTCACCTGCAGTCTCCTCTCCTCCTCCTCTCGTTTCTTGCGCTCTTCTTCTTCCTGTTTCCTCTTCAACTCCATCTCGGCTTTCCTAAAACAGACAGACACACAGAAGCATCAGCAGAGCTGGGGACAATAACGTCAGAATTAGTTACAGATCTTTTCTTCCACATTGTGCTGTATATCTAAGTGAAATGAGTTATCAGAAAAGAAAAATCTCAGAGATTAAGCAGACAAAATGACTGAAGAAGTCTGGCATGTGTCACCAGAGAGAAGCCTGACATTTCTCCCAGAGAACTGAGTTATGATATTTTCATTATAGACCATATGAATAATAAGATCTATAATATGTATATATAACATTTTTAATATTCACAAAATTATCAAAAATATGCATTTAGAATGTCAGGTGTATGTTAGGTATTTTCCATGATTTATTAGTGAAAGTGAAAGTCGTGATGGACATCAGGTGGCTATTGTAAGAGTCATATATACTTTTGATGGTGCTTTGTGGTCCTCATCCACTTTTATTATATAGAAAATACTGGCTGGTATATGATTAACAAAAATTCCACCTTATCTTAAAAGTAATCTGGGTTAGGAACGACATGATTTCTGTCATTTGTTAATCCGGATGTCTACTCACAGGCGTCTATCCTCTTCCTCTTGTTTGCGCTTCTGCTCCTCTTCATCACGCCTCTTCCTCTCTCTCTCCATTTCCTCTTGGATTCTTCTCAGACGCTCCATCTCCTCCTCCTCCTGCTTCTTCTTCTGCATGGTGCTGAGCAGCTCCTGCGAGCGTGTGACCAGAGCCTGGTGCTCATGGTCGATGTCCATCCGGCTCATTACAGTGCTCTAGAGAGAGAGGATACATACAGGACATGGCTCTTCATCTACAGCTCTTGTAGGTTAAATGAGGAATATGACAGGACTTTTCCTTTCTCTCTGATACACACCTTTATCTTGAATATGTGAGCGTTGATGGAGGAATCGAGTTCCTGCATGTGTTTGCTCATCTCCTGTTTTCCCTCCTTTAGTCCAGACACCACCTCATTCAGCTTCTCCATCCTCTTCTTCAGGTTACGTGCCTTCACCAGCCCATCGATCCTAACACACAAACATCAATGCTTTTCACTCCTGCTCGACTATTCCTGAGCTTTCAGCAGTTTTACACGCAGCATCTGTGATGTGCTGATGATTACCACAGAAATTTTTTGAAAGACATTGTTTTACTCATCAAGGGCTGCATTTATTTGAATCGACTGAATACAGTAAAAAACTGATTTGCTGTTCTGAAAACTTTTCGCTATTATCATCAATGTTGAAAACATTTGTGCTGCTCAATAATTTTACGCAGAAACTGTGATGAATTCTTTGATGAATAGCATGTTTAAAAGAACACATTTGTGTGAAATATAAATCTTTTGCAATACCATAAATGTCTTTATTGACTTACATGTGTTAATGTAATTAAAGTGGGGGCAAAGAAAATGTTACGGTTTCTTTCTGAACTTGTCATTTAAAATACTGAACTGTACAGAGAAAGGGTAAGCGAGTCTAATACCAACATGTTTAAGTGTTATAGGTATAACAGCTAGATATTTGCATGTTTATTTAAAAGTTGCCTGCTAGACTTATAGTAAATGTAATGCAGGAGCTAAAATGATCTCTTGCAGTAACTGACAGCATGTCACTAAGAAACATTGACGAGAGGAAGTGCTGCCCACCGGGGTTTGTGTTTCCTCTTGCACAGCCACATGCGAACTGTCTTCTGCATCTGGATACACGCTTTGGCTCGGTACAGCATCTTGTTTTTCACTGACAGAGCAAGAAAACAACATTAAACAACTCAAACTGAGGGTACAGATTATTATTTTAGCCCTTTGTTTATTCATTTCTGTAATTATTTACTGCTTTACTTATTCTTATGTTTACTTCTGTATTTATTCTTTGATTTATTTGTATCCATATTGCTTTATTTCTAGGCAAAATATATACAGAATACAAGAGATCTCCTTCAATAGTGTTTACAAAGCATCCCAAGATGCATCTATTGATGTCTATGTAAGTCTAAAGACTGAATCTAAACAAAGTGTGGACCAATGGTTAATTTTTCCCCTACTTAACTTCTGCAGAACTGGATCTCCTCTTTATGTGTACATAAACTTCAGGACCTAATTAATCAGTTAGTTACGTACGTTTAATGACGGACAGGGCGCACCACTGCACCTTCTTCCAGCGGCTGCAGATGAGCCATTTATTGACACGTTTCACCAGCTCGGCCAGATGATCTGGATCTGACTTCATGATCTGATCGAACTCCGCAAACTGACAACATCAAATCAGTCAATAAACTGCATGAATGTATGGTCACAATCAGGAAAAGGATACGCGAATGAACAAGATTTCCATCACATAAAAATATACTAGGATGAATTTGATCAGAATTAACAGATGGGCTGTTCATATTTCATTGCAAAAAAAATAAAAAGGAACATTGTGATATTATTAGGACCATTCATATTTTTTCACTGAGAAATTTTCTTTAAAATTATACTTTACACCATGATATTACACTTTTCTTTATCCAAAAATAGTTTCTTACTTTTTTTATTTGATTCTGGGGTAAAATATGACCTGCACATTTTTCTGCATGAGGCACAGTTAGAAAAATAAAATAAAATAAAATAAAATAAAATAAAATATATGACCTGCACATTTTTCTGCATGAGGCACAGTTAGAAAAATAAAATAAAATAAAATAAACCAGGTCTGAAGAAAACTTTTGTCAAACCAAATTTATAATCATTTTCATTCAGGCCGAGAGCTTTGAACAAAGCCTGTTGAGGAGAGGAAAAAAGTCTTAAATCCTTTTTTTTTTTAATAATATTACTTGTTATAACACTCGGTAGTAAACTGTCCCAGCACACACAACAGACATCATCCAGCACATGTATTTACACACTGACTGTATGTAACACGCACCTTGCAGAAGAGCCGCGGGTCGAGCCGTGTCAGTTTGGCGGGCATGTACTGCTTGTACATGTTGTAGAGCTCGTGGAACGGCGCTCGAGAGGGGAAGCCGCCCTGCATCAGATCCAGTACTGACACCATCCCTGAGCACACACACACAGACACACAGTCAGAGAGCACACATGCCAATGAGAATATCAGTAGAGCCAAGAAAGCTTGCAAATTCTGACTGGGATGATAGCTAACACTCTGTCCCTTGACACTTCAATAAACAATCTTGAGGAATTTTTACTCTGCAAAGCTGACATCTGAAATAATAGTCTAAAATATCAAATAAAAATAAATAAATTAAAAAGTAGAATAGTTTATAGATTATTTAGACAAAATCTTTCAAAGAAAGTTTGCAAAAAATCACCTCAGTGTTATTCAGACACCCAAACTGAGTATAAACTGAGAAGTTTGGTGAAGATGAAAAAAAGTATGGAGAAATTCTGACAGCTTGTAAATGAATGTGAATGAATGAGATCTTCATAACAAGATGAAAAAAAGTATGGAGAAATTATTGCTTATTTTTATTGTATGTGATTTGTTGTTATTTTTTTTACAGTGTGGGGGGGTATATAATGCAATGCATATAATGCATTATTAATAAATAAACTTTCCTCAAAACTGACAAAAAATTTTTTACAAAAAGAATGCATGGATAGTCAAGTGAACCTAAGTTGCTTCACTTTGATATATTACTAGGAATGGAATTGTTTTATGTTTACTTCTGTATCAAAATCAGTACAGATTTCTCAGCAAAAAGACATGTGAACCATAATGAGAAAGGGTTTTTACAATTATACTAAAAGGATAAGTTATCAATCAGATGACCAAAGGCATCATAGTTGATGCATGAGCTTCCCTCCCTCACCATAACATAATAAATGTCCCATTAAAAACTTCAATTTTATACGAGGTCATAAAAGCTTCACTCATAATAAATAGCTATTGAAATGCTGTCTAAAATGGTTTTAGCTGGATTTTCACACCACACCTCAGGACACGTCTATCAAAATCCTGCACTGTGTGTGTGTGTGTGTGTGTGTGTGTGTGTGTGTGTTAACCTGAGCACTGTAGTTGAGACAGAATCTGAGCGCCCTCAAACTGATGGCTGACCATCTTCAGATTGGGCTTCACACAGCGGACAAAACTTGAACCCTGAAACACAAAAAACATGTCATTGCTTTCAGCGCAGGTATGCAGTAACATTTAGCATTAACAAAAATCAAAGTAGGGCTTGATGACTCACAGTACTGTGAAGCTTTTCCAGAAGAATATTCAGTTGCGTCTGTGAGAAAATAAATAAATAAAATAAAATAAACAACAACACCTGGGTATCAAATGTAAAACCTTTTATGCGTGTCCAAACCGCATTAAAGTGCCCCTATTATGAATTTTTGAAAATTAGCTTTCATGCAGTGAATGAAAACATCCTGCAAAGTTTTAAATCTGAAAGTGTACTGCGTATAAAGTTATTATATAAAGAAAGAGTCGACTCTGAATCACTGAAACCAGTCCTTCATGTTGACGTCAACATGAAACATTAGCATATTGCCCGCCAATTGTTGGTCTTTTCATGTTGGTCTGAATGAAAATGCAAAGTTCATTCTTTGTCACTAGATGCCACTTTTGGAGCCATTAAATTATCGGTTTCCTCTATAACGCTGTACACAAATCAGTGTGGTGATGCTTGTCAATTCTCTGTACTGAATGTGCTAAATAATGATCTTTCTGTTCGGACAGGGCAGCCCAGAGAGAGGAGTTTATGGTGAACTAAATGCCAGATAAAATTTAATTTGTAATCAAAATAGAATATGCACACTTCCATCTATATCATAAACACTATGAAGCAAACACAATCATAAATTATAAATAGTAGATCACAAGCAATTGATTATACACAGCAATAGCTACTCATTGATTGTGAACTGCTCTGAAACCGCTAAATTGCGCAACAGCGCCACATTTTGACTTTGAATGTGCAGTGCACATGTTCCTTTAATTAAATAACAGTCTTCTGAAGCTTAATAATCACATTAGGCTGTATCACAAGTCCTGTTTTTCTGCCTCCAAGACTTCATAAATGGGAAGGAAGGCCTATGTTATACCATGTAAGATATGTTTTTTATTTTTTTTTTTGTTACTGTATTAATAATTGTTGGTTATTCCCCTTGTTTTTCCTTTTGAGTAATGTTTTTTTTATACTTTTTTTGGATTTGTTGCCTACACTTTTTTGAGCCTCAGTTTTGCCGGCCTTCTGCTTGGTGTCGTATTTGGAGTGGTTGGAGTTCTCGAAAGCAGGCTGTCCGATGAATTTATCCTTGGACTCGCTCACCAGACTCGCCAAGGACATGTGAAGAGCATCGTTATTCTTCTCCACAAACCGAGTCTGAAAGAGAGTGGGAAAAATGTCTACATCACATAAAACTAAACTTTAAATTGCTTCTGTAGAAAGCAGATGAATTTAAGGTTTGGTTTAAAATGCAGTAATCAGACTCAGTTCACTCCACAAGCTGCTACTGACTCACTGGCCAGGCTGATAGCTGGGCATGTTGAGATTATATTAACTGAACCGTTAACGCCCCCTGGTGTCTGATCCATAATATACCAACAGCCATGTCAATGGACACTTCAAAATTTGTTTTTCATTATGGTTTTCAATCACCTGTTTCATTATGGAAAGGGTTATTATAGCTGTTTTTGTTTTTATTTATTTATTTATTTATTTATTTATTTATTATTTTTCCATTTCAGTTTAGTTTCGTTTAGTTATCTTTTATTTATGGTTTTTTTTTTTTTTATTGTTTTTTCAATCAGTAATCAGTTTTAGTATACAAAGATAAAGCAGAAATTGTGGTATCAACAGAATATTGTGGTTTTTTATGTTTATAAATATTTTTTTATCATTCTTTAATATTTTAATGGATTCTTTGAAGTTTAATGGTCTGGGATAAGTGGCTGTAATATGGAATAAATGCTGTAATAGGAAATTTGAATTTATATGAGCTCAGTATATCTGCCACGTTTTGATTCTTGAGCATTTTTAACAAAAAAAACCCAAAAACTGCACTGACCGAAATAGGCATCTATATCATTCCTGGATAAAAAATTGCAACCACTGAATAAAAAATAATAAAAAAAAGATTATTGCGACTTTTTAATCTCACAATTGTGAGTTTATATCTCGCAATACTGACTTTATTTCTCGCAATTGTGTTTATATATCACAATTCTGAGTTTATTTCTCACAGTTGTGAGTTTATAGCTCGCAATTCTGAGTTTTTATTTGTGACTCTTTTAGGGTAATTTAGAATGTTTCCATTAAATTCATCAGTCAAAACAAACACTGAAGATCTGAAAATGCCTTGTTTTCTCCCTAAATGGAGTGTGTGTGTGTACCGTTTCGTAGCAGACTGCTCCAGCAAAGTGTCTAATGATGAAGCCCTCATCGTCTCTGACGTTCCTGTGCACTGTGAGCTTGGACTTCCTGGGAACCTGCGGGATGGTGAAAGATTTGAAGAATGAAGCTACTTAACTAGAGTGTGATGTAGAGTGTGACTCACAGTCAGGCGGAAATGGTCCTTGTGTTTGCTGTGGACGGTGTCAGTGAAGTGCTGGTCGCTGGGTTGAGGTAGCCGGTTCTCTTCATCCAAGATATCCAAGATGCCAACTAACTTCGCCTCCACCAAGTCTGAACAGGAGAAGATGCAAAGGCAGATTCATTCAATCATCAAGCTGCCAGAAGTTTCTGCATTCAGATTTATTTTGGTGTATAGAAGGGTGCAGATATAATTTTTGTACCCTATATGAGATTTTATTTTTTTTTATGTTGTATGTGTTTTATGATAAGTGTAATTTTGTAGTGTTTATTGTCAACGTAATGGACCTCATTGTGATTATGAACTTATTTTTGATAATTTTCCTGCTGATGTTATCTTTGATAAAATTACAGACATAATATCAGTCGGGTTCATGCCTTACAATGGCCAATTTCGAGTCAACAGCCTAACAAAGACAGGCTTTTTTTTTTTTTACTATTATTTCAGCACCAAAACATCTGTTTTAGATGAACTTGTCCTTGCAAAAAATGTTGATTAACAGCAAAACACAGTAGAGCGAATTTGCCATAAAACAAAAAATACTTGTAAAGAATGAAGAATTTCAAGGAAAGTTTATTTATTTATTTATTTATTTATTTTATTTTGCTTTACTAAATGGCTATGGAAGCCTGTTTCCACCACTAAAAAAATAAATAAGGTAACTGCAACTTTATATCATGCAATTCTAACTTTATAACAAGCAATTGTTGATATAATCTCACAACTGTGAAAAAAATATTAATTGGTGTAAACTGGCTTCCATAAATGGCTATACTGTATATGTGTTGAATTTGATTCTGCATTATCTATTTCATGGTGTTTTTGTGTGTTGTTTAATTTGAAGAACAATATAATTGAACTGTTGATTCCTACTGTATGTTGAAAAATGAGTTGGTATACACATTTTGAAAATACTGCATCTGAATATGCTTGAGGAAAGAAATCCTAACTATTATTTAAAAAAACAAAAACAAAAACAATTGTGTTGCTTCATATTTTGTGGAAACACATTTTCTCAATAGAAAGGTAAATAGAACAGCATTTATTTGAAAACGAAATCTTTTGTAATATAAATGTTTATTTAGTGTGTTTACTGTAGCAATGGCAAAGACATCTGAAAAGGGTGAGTAGAGTAGTGAATTGTTGATGTGTGTTATGCATCTGAAGGTTTAGTTTATTTGCTGATGTACACGCACACACACACACACACACACACACACACACACACACACACACACACACACACACACACGTCAGATACACACACACACACTTTGAGAAATGCGCTCTGAAGAACTGCTGGAGTTTCTCATTACAGTAGTTAATGCAGAACTGCTCAAAACTGTTGTGCTCAAAATACTCTGAGGAAAAGGAAGACAAAAATGAGAGTTTTGTAAAGTCAGGGTTTGGTTGGTTGAATGACCAGCTACATGACATTTACGTCTTAGGGGACTCCAAAAAGTGTGTGGGAAAGTGTATTAATGAGCATAGATGGTCTTGTACCAAAGCCAGCGATGTCCAGCACACCGATGAAGTGAGCAGATGAGTCGAAGGGGAAGCACTGGTTGATCCTGGTGACCACGTGATCGAAGAGACGGCTGTAGATGGCTTTAGCCAGAGCATCACGAGCACTGCTGGCCTGCTCCACCTTCAGAGGAACCCTACAGAACACAAGCAGCTGAATGGCTATCCACTGGACTCTCAGTTCAGCTGAAGGCGAGGCACTTACTTGATGGCGGTGCCTTTAGCGCCCCCTGCAGTGGTGTGCATGACTCTGGTGGTCAGACTGACCCTCAGATCTTCCTCATCCAGACCCAACAGCTCCGCACAGAACTCTAACGGCTTACCACACGTCTTCTTCAAGACACAGCCACCTGAACACGTCAGTAAATATGAACATTTACATGTTATTTTTCTTCTTCATTTTCATCAACATGTGGTATATATCTAAACTAATGGCTAATGTGAACTTATGCTTATAGTGAGGGAAATGTTACAGGATTTACGCTCAGCGCCGAGTAATGGCTTTATTATATTTTAAGCTTATATGTATGTAAAAGCATATGTTTATTTCTTTCTAAAATCATTCTCAACCTACCACACAAATTTAATTTCAATCATGATAGCGACTTTTTATTGACGTGCAGTTTTATATTTACATAGTAATGTTGCATTCAATAAATCAAACCCTTAAAGATATGTTTTTGTATTATAAAAAAACATAATGTATTATTTAGTCCCTTTATTAAACTACTGTTGTGTGAAGAGTTGAGATGTCCTCTTAAAGTAGGAAATTTCAGGTTTTACTATCACTGTGGAAACATTTGGTAACACCAGTGTTATTTAATAATAATTTGTGTCATTTATATACTACTATAGTACATATATTGACAGTATTGTCAATAAGCTATCAATTTCATATTTTCAGCTTTCATTTTTAATTATTTGTAATGTCATGTGCTTTTTTGTCATTTTTATTAGTTTTTTATATTAATATTTAGCTTATTTTAAGTACTTTAGTACTTCAAAATTTGATGTTTATTTTAAATTTTGAATTGGAAATGTTGCTTTGGTTAATTAATTTGATTTTTTTTTTTGATTTTTTTTTAGTTTTTGTTTTTTTTTTTCTTTTTATTTAAATTAACAAAAAATATATATTTTAGTTTTAGATATCACTAATCCACATCTAGCTTGTGCTTTTATGTATAATTAACGTCAAATTTTTAAAATATAATCACATCAGCATATTTTGTCTAACTGATAACTAACCAATTTTTCTCCAAACTAAACAGTTGGATATAAATGTATAAATCCTCCCAAGTTAGGCTGGATTATTTTCAGTCATCATCTTTAAATGAATAATCACACAAGTTGTTGGCAAGAGTATTTTAATTATTAGCACCAAAACCGTATGTGTTTAATAACTGAAGCTCTCCGTTTACCCGAGGTGCTTCCAGCCTCCTCGAAATCAATGTTTCCGAGGTGCAAAACCCCAGCCACCACCCTGAACATGTTGAGATTATGTTTGTCTTCTAGGTGTATTTTATTCATGTCTTCTTAATTGTCTGTTAAATTCTGTTTGATTGTGCGTGATAGGGTCTTTCAGAGGACCTGCCTTCAGATGCTGAGGAGCAACGGCCAAGTTAGACTAAGGAGAGGTTAGTGTTAGTTAGTGAAGGATGTTGGTTTGTTAAGGAGACTGAGTGCATAAAATGAATTAGATTTGCTTTTGATGTTTTTTTATTTCAGTGTTTTGTTACGATCTTCACGTGTGCTTGCAGAACATTTTATTTCCAAACTACTAGCATTAATAGGCATCTGCTCCTCAAGATTTTAGAGCATAACTGAACTCCAATTCAGATGCAGGAAAAAGTTTGTTTAAGAATGTTTCATGGCTGCATCTTTTGCGAGAAATTAGTATAGCTGAAGTAGCCAGGGCTGTGTTTCCCAAAAGCATGGGAAGCTTAAGTGGATCGTAGCTCCACTGGTGGTAATGGGTCTACGATGTACTTAGGCTTACGATGCTTTTGGGAAAAGCAACCATGACCCGTTCATGAGCATGTCATTTTGACCATCTAGTGTATCAAGCAGCTTCATCAGTTTGATGCTGGGGGACACAATCATTCAAATGTATCCACAACGCTACATCGTGAAACTCGTGATATGGCGCCTTTCCACTGCATGGTACGGCTCAGTACGGCTCGGTATGACTCACTTCTGGGGGGTTTTCCACTGGCTACAGTACCTGCTACTTTCTTCAGTACCATTACCAAAATGTGATGTGTAAACCCTGCTGATCACTGATTGGCCGGAGAGAATCATCACTCCCTGCGTCATTGAACTTGCGACACGAGACATCAGACCCGCAAGATTTAAATCAGCTCAGCTAGTGAAGGATCAAATGCAACTCTTTTTAAAATGAAAGCAATAGTTTTATTTTATTTTTTTAAACAACAATAAATGGCTGTTTCGTGGTCTGTTGAAGACATTCCTCTCGATGACTGCCAAGGAGCGGATCCAGTGAGAGCTTGATGAGATTATGCCTATAATCCCGCCCACTCTAAAGCGGTACTAAACTGCAGCGGAAACGCAAACCGAGCCGAGTCGTACCACGCAGTGGAAAAGCATCTATAGAGACAGAGCACAATTAGGCCACGCCCACACCAGGTGGGGGGGAAACAATCCTATAACATAACACACAGAATAACATAAGTGGACTTTGAACGATTAATTGCAGCTTTTAACGATTACGTAATTGTGGCATCCATAATTGTAATTGCAATTAGAAATTCGATTAATCGTGCAGCCCTAATGTGACAATATGTACAGTAAACAAGCTAAAAAACCCTTAATAAGCTCTCGACCCCAAAAAATGAGCGTTTAAGGACAAATAGTTGTAGATGTCAGGGTATTTCACGTTGGGCCATTCATTTCTCGAACAAAAGGAAGGTAAGGACAAGGGGCACTGACATAGACCAATAAAATTTAGTTTCTCAATATATCTCCTCCTCTCAGGTTCACAGAGGTTGGTGAAATAATCCTTTGACATGGTTAAAAATAATAAATGTTTCCTGTCGGCGATTACGTGTCCCTCCAGTGGGCACAGCTCTCAGAGTAATTTGACATGTTGTGCTTTACTTTTGAGTTCCTAAGTTCCTTTGAGTTTTTTGGGGTCGACAGCTTATAAAAATGTAGTTTTGCAGCAGTGATAGCAGGATTTCGCACTGTTCGTACCTCAGCATAAACTGCGTGTGAATTGGGAGTTGTCTCTTTTAGGTGTGATACCTTTGGTGACAGCCACAAATGAACTCTATTACTACTCATAACAATCACGAGTCTGATGTAACCGTGTGGATATTTTTAAAGACTTCACATCCCCCAGATGCCTGACAAAACTGAGCCAAAACTATTGTCAATAAATCGATAAGTTGCTGGTATTTTGTTTCAAAAACACTTGAAAGGAAGCTGAAGGTATTTTGGTACACAAATGCAGCTGCTAAAGAGAAATGTGTCTCGTGAGAGGAGCAGATAATGCTAATGGACACAAAAACTGCCAGTATAGCAAGAGTGTCACAGTACACCATTAATATCTTTTACCTCAATGTGGTGGATTTCAAAAGAGCACTGGCAGCCTGCTGTAATGGTACTAGTACCACTATTTGTGACAAAAACAGGAATATTAAGAGAACAATATCCCATTACCTTAGGAAAAGCCAGAACAGTGGAGGGGAATGATAGTTTTGGTCCCAAAAAATGAAAGTGAGTTCCCCATTTTTTTTTTTTTTTTTTTTTTTTTACAAGATCTGGGTCAAATATGTTTGATATGCTTTTTTCAAGTGTTACATGGAAATGGCAAGAAAATGTTACAATATAAGATACAACTTCATACAGAGTTCATATGTAACCAGCGTTACGCAGTTTTTTGCTTTCTTTTTAAGGAAAGGACAAATTTAACGAAATTAACTAGTACTGAATCTAGAATATTCCTTTAGGTTTGTTAACTATAAGAGATTGATGAAATTAAATGAAACCACTTTCCATGCAATACATAAGTCCACAATTGTAAGGATGTAAGTATAACAAACCATGAAACACACCGGACCCAGGTCATGTATTTATATGACAAAAGTAGAAAAGAAAAGCAAAGCCCCTCTGACTGCACAGCACACATATTCACCTTCTCATCCTGTGATGTACCAGACACACACAAACACACAACCACAGACAATGATGTTACAAATGATTAGTGCAGTGATTAGATTAGTATGAACATAATCATGCTTGAATTACACACAATATACAGTCAGTAACAAAAGGCCTAGTATCTGAGAATTTAAATCAAGCCATAGACCAACAACTAAACGCAAGTGTAGACGCTTGTATTGGACACTCATGCTGAATTAATGCTGCCATAAAACCAGACCCTCGACTGACCCTTCAAAGCCTTTTTTACCACCACACCAATCACCTACTGTCCCATAATCCAAAACATACGCACATACATATATATATATATATATATATATATATATATATATATATATATATATATATATATATATATACAGTATATATATACACCATCTCAGAGTAAAAATAATGAAACAGATATCACCGTACTTCCCCAGCTGATTGATTACATTAAGAATTGCAATTACAAGTGAAATTATGTTTAAATGCAAATCTGCATACAGTTCCTTTCATTTTCATTTCATTTTTTACTGTCAACATCCAGAAAAAATAGTAATCACCATATTTTTAGAAAAAAAAAAATATAATAAAAAAAAACTTGATATGAATGATATATGTACAAATCCCTCTGTAAAAACCTTTAGAATGTAAACAGGAATAAAACTAATGAAACTTGATTTGTGCAGGAGAAAAAAAAAACATACTCATTTTGAGAAAACGGCCTTTAAAGATATGTATTGTACAGGCAATACACCTTAGTGTATTTTGAGTGTTTTCTTTCCAGTAGCCTGAAACAACAGTTTATAAAAATCCAAATTGCACAAAATCTCCAAATTGACCAATGCATGATAAAACATTGTGGTAACACTTTAGGGACCAATTCTCACTACTAACTAGTTGCTTAGTAGCCTGCATATTACTAGCATATTGGCTGTATATTAGTAGTTATAAAGCACATATTCTGCATGACCATATTCTACATCCCTAATCCTCCCCAATACATAAACTTAAAAATTACCTTATTAACTTTTAATAAGCAGCAAATTAGGAGTTTATTGAGGCAAAAGTCGTAGTTAATGGTTTGTTAATAGCAAGAATTGGACCTTAAAATAAAATGTGAACAACAATGTTTTTTGCGTGTAGTGTCTTGCCTGATGTCCATAATCAGTTCTTCCCCATCCAAACTAACAAAATTGGTGGCAGTCTCTTTAATTATTCAGAGAATGAATGGAAAATAAATGCATTACCTCTGGACTCTTGCGGTTTTGAGGTACCAGCTTGTCTGAATCCTTGGTAGAAAAGTACCTTGTGCATCCTCGACTTAGATACTGGATTAAATAGAAAATGTATACAAGAAATGTTCAGAAAAAGAACACCTGGCAGACAGTCAAGGATTACTCTACTTAAATAGTATCATTTTACATTTTTCAACACTTTGGATGATCACACACATAAATGTGTCAACCTGAATTGAAACTAGTGCTCCAATTGATCGGCAACCGATCACTATCGGCCGATAATCAGCCTGATAAAAATAAGGCTTTAAAAAAATCATTATCGGTAATCGTATCGGTGGTTACTGCTTTTTGTGATCGGCCTCAAAATTCCTGATCGGAGCACCCCTAATTGAAAAATGTCAAAGTAAATGCCAAGGTGCTTGTTAATGTCTTTACTGAGACTGTGAAATCACTCACTGGCCATTCTACAGAAGTGAAAGTGTAGTGTAAGTGTATGTGTCAGGCTGATGAGACGCAGAGTTCACAAACCCTGAAGCAGTCTGGAGAGCTGAGGTGGAACTTCTCCTTGATGTCTTCAGGAGCTCCAGCACACAGCCTGTAGAAGATGTGATAGTTCCTCTCCTCCTGGCCCTGCGTGCAGATACGGGACTTTTCCAGCAGGTAATGGGACACGAAACCACCTACTACTGCATTCTGGAAAACAAATCAGCACTGTATTCAAATAAACATGTAACTAGTTAATGTACAAATTCACACATCAGCATCACTACTCGCCACATTAATTACAACAACAGCAACATCATATGGAGTTGCACTCTGTGTACAACATAACAACAAACTTAGTTTAGGGAAATTTTTTCACTATTAAAGGGCACATATCATGCCCCTTTTTACAAGATGTAATGTGTATATAATAATAATAATAAGTCTCAGGAGTCCCTGGAATGTGTCTGTTAAGTTTCAGCTCAAAATACCCCATAGATCCTTTATTATATCATTTTGAAAGTGTCTATTTTGAGTGGAAGCAGAAACAGAAGGCTGTTTTAGTGCATGTCTCTTTAAATGCAAATGAGCTGCTGCTCCCCGCCCCCTTTTCCAGAATAGAGCTGCCTTTACAGTTCTCCCTCAGATACTCTGTGCTGAAATCATGTGTTTTAAAGCCATATCAGTTTAAACTTCTGATCTTCTGAGAGTTTTCTTTCATGTCTTATTGCACTTAAATGTCAAATACACACAAGTTTATGTTATAAACATGTCGAAGTTACAAAAACACGGTTGTGCTGTGTTGGTTATGTTTGTGAAGGTAAAGGTATAATAGATATTTGTGTTAAGAAGATATATCTTGCTTGAACGCTGCTTTTAAATGCTCTAGCGTGAAGATAAACATGGCGGATTGTGTGCCGCGGCTCACTCAGGGTGGCGTCACGGCTAATACTGGCTTGTTCTGAGACACTGCTTATGATTTATGAGGATAAAAAAAAAGGAGCGGGTGGATTTTTATCATTGTAGGGTGGTTGTGTGCACACAGTGCCAACACACAATTATCTTTAAACAACATGTAAAAGTGAATTTTGCATAATAGGTGCCCTTTAACTAGTTGCTTATTAGCATAGCATATTGGCTATTTATTGGTACTTATATGGCACACTTACTCTGCATGATCCTATTTCAGATCCTTTAATCCTACTTAAAGTGTTTACCCAAAAATGAAAATCAGCCCATAAATTACTCACCCTCAAGTCATTCTAGGTGTATATGACTTTCTTCTTTCAGGCAAATCCAGTCGGAGTTATATTAAAAATTGTCTTTGACAAGCTGTTTCATGGCACTCAGCGGGTGGTGCATGCATCAGTCCAGAAGGATTACTTCTGGATTACATCGGTTACATCGGATCCGGTTACATCGAGAGATCCGGTTACATCGAGTGATTCGTTCGCGAACCGGATATCACTAAACTGCAGTGTTGAGAACGCGCTCATAACAGACACGGGAGAGAAGTCAATGCTGAATAAAGTCGTAGTTTTTGATATTTTTGGACCAAAATGTATTTTCGATGCTTCAAAAAATTCTAACGGACCCTCTGATGTCACATGGACTACTTTGAAGATGTTTTTATAACCTTTCTGGACGTGGACAGTATACCGTACATACATTCTCAATGGAGGGACAGAAACGCTCTCAGACTAAATCTAAAATATCTTATACTGTGTTCCGAAGATGAACGGAGGTCTTACGGGTTTGGAACGACATGAGGGTGAGTCATTAATGACATAATTTTCATTTTTGGGTGAACAATCCCTTTAAGTAAAAATCACCCATCCATAAAAAAAAAAAAAAGTGTCTCACATGGCTCCGAGGGGTGAACAAAGGCTTTCTGTAGTGAATCGATGCATTTTTGTAAGAAAAATATCCATATTCAAAACGTAATAATCACTTTAATCTAGCTTGCGCTCACTGTTGTACACTGGAAGCAGTTCTGGGCTGATGACGCATGGAGGTTGGCTTTGAGCATGCGCCGCTCAGAAGTGACGCACGTGGAAGCACAGGGGAGAGATCAATACAAAACAACGGTCACTAATTAGAAGCACAAAATGAGGATTTGTAAAGAAGAATGTCGGAGGATTTTGATATAAGCCAAGAGGAGACTGGTTTTCCTTTGCTAAAGTAAGGAAACTTTGCTTCTTTTGATGCTGTAAACAAATGTTGGTTTTCACGAGACTCACCGGCGCATGCTCAGTGCTGACCTCCATACGTCATGCTCCCAGAACTGCTACTGTGTACAACTGTTGGCGCAAGCTACATTAAAGTGATTATTACGTTTTGAATATGGATATTTTTCTTACAAAAACACATCGATTCGCTACAGAAGGCCTTTGTTCACCCCCCGGAGCCGTGTGAGGAGCCGTTTTTAATGGATGGGCGCTTTTCATTTAACTTCTTTTGGACTGATGCATGCAACACCTGCTGAGTGCCAAGAAACAGCTTGAAAGATCAAAGACAATTTTTAATATAACTCCGACTGGATTCGTCTGAAATAAGAATGTCATTTACACCTAGGATGACTTGAGGGTGAGTAATTTATGGGCATTTTTTTTTTAAATTTGGGTGAACTAACCCTTTAATAAACTAGCTTGCTAACTATTGATAAGCAGTAATTAGGCAAAAGTTTTGGTTAAAGTCCCCATGAAATCTAAATGAAAATTTTTTGGGTGTTAGTATCAATATGTTAGTCTTAAGTTTATCTATAAGGCAGTGTGGTCCAAAACAGTGACAAAATTTGCATTTAGAAGATATAAGCATTCAAAGCTTGCAGTTTGTCACTTCCGCCAAAACGGCTCAATGATTTTTTTTGACATCACATCATACATCATCTTCTCATCAAATCTTCTGACCAATCAATTGATCTCTAGAATCCGAAGCGCCTGCCCCCTGCACTATAAATAGACACTGAAGTGCCAGCTGAGATCGGTCACTTGTTCACAGTGTAGTATTTTCTGTACAGTGAATGGCTCGTAGTGCACAATGTAGGTAATGGTGAACGATTCAGACAGTGTAAATAAGCTTTCGATTGGTGCAAATGAGGTCTGGTTCCACGTTGTTTCACGCAAACCGCAGCAGCACACACAGTCTGATCTCGGAATTTGGCTCCGGTCCAGAGATGCGATCCCACGGAGCAGATCATATGCGCGAGTCGGCATATATCAAAAACTTTTACAACTACACAGCCTCAGCATGATTATGACCACTATTTTGTTTTACTAAGAGTTTCATATTGAATCTAGGGGGTAATCTATTAGACTGTGGCTGTCAAATGCGGCTTTACCGAGCTCAACGGTTCTGGCCAATGCAGATATAAACAAAACGCTATTGGCTATTTTTAAAAGGGGGCGGGGCTGCTCGATATGTCTTGCCCTCTCTTCCTGTTTCAGTTGAAATTACGTCACCACATAGAATAATGCTGTGTTTTTCAAGGCACTTCAGGGGACCTTTAATAGTAAGTTAATAGTGAGATTTCATCCAAACTCAAGAGTTATTTGTGGATGTTTTTGAATAGTATATTTGGGTGTGTATTGCGTATAACTGTTGTGTATCCGCTCTGTCTTTACTCTCTAGCTGTACTGATTATAGGTAGAGAGGCTAATGAGGGATGAGATGATTGATCCTGGGAGTGGTTGTTGCTGTATTTATGTCTCCTGAAGCCTGGACCCATGGGATCCCTGCTTTCATGCTGTCCTTGACGTAGAGCTGGCATAATGTTAACTATAGTGCTGTACACATGGTGATCGGTACACTAGACAATTGTTGTAGATACCATGTTTAAGGCTGATTCATTTGTGATCTTGGTTGGTGTTTTGTTTATTTTGACTCCTATTCTCCCAACTGTTGTTGTAGTTGGAGCATGATAGAGAGGTGGGAGCCCTTTTCTTTATATATGTGAGTGTTTTCTCTTGTGTTTGATAGCTTTTTGTAATTTTATTTATTGCGGGGACTCCAGGGATCTTTTTGTCATGGGTGTTTTTGTAATACTCACTGATAAGCTAAAATTGTACATTGTTATTTAAAAAGCTTCACAGTTTTGTGTTTGCAGTGAGGCTTTGGTACTTTGTACAAACCTTTTCACTAAAGTGAATCTCCACAAACTTCCCAAAGCGACTGCTGTTGTTGTTTCGGACAGTTTTGGCATTTCCAAATGCCTCGAGCAGTGGGTTGGCTAGAAATAAACAGAAAATTGTTGTTTCTTTGCCTTATTTTCTATAACTTGCATTACTGTAATTACAGTACAGTGGAGTACAAATTTATATTAGTAGAGTAAAGTCCTTCAAACGTACCTTCAACTATTCTTTCATCAATGTCTTGACCTGTACCATAAGATGTAGTTAAGTACCTGTTAGAGGAAAGCGTAACCATAAAAAACAAGTAAAGATTAAAGGATTAAGCAGACGTGCTTAGCCTTATATTATTAACTTTTTATTAATGATGCAGTATATAATATTGAGACCTTTCTATACCTGAGAACAAACTTGGTGTTTTCGGTTTTTCCGGCTCCTGACTCTCCTGACACAATGATGGACTGACTCATCTTCAACACCTTCATGTCACGATAAGCTTTATCCGCTAAATTTAACAAATAAAAACGTTAAAAAATACAAACAGATACATGGAATATTAACATTTATATAGGCTAATAGTATATATTTTTGAACATGACTGAGAAGCCTTAATTTCACTGCCTCTGTATTAAATTTAGCATATACGTAGGCCCACCCTCACACGAATGGCCCATGCCTTTTCTTGCAGCCTTGCTTACCAATTGCATAGACGTGAGGAGGCAGCGTGCCCAGCGACCGGCCCTGGTACTGTTTAATGGTCTCTGGGGTATACAGCTTAGGAATCTCAAAATATGGATTCACAGCAATCAGGATGTTGGCAACAAACGTCTGCAACACAAAGGCTTTTTTCTTTATTATGATAACAGGACTGTTCTTTCATCTTGTCATTTCTGACTTTAAAAATCTTTAAAAGTGAATTTTAATGTAGAAATGAAACATTTCAATCTTTGCATCAAATTGTATTCAAAAATAAATAATTATCCTAAAAACACTTTTGAATGGTGGTGTATTTTTTAAAATAAATTAATATAACGCAAAAAATAAATAATTAATTAAAAATAGCATTTATTGGCCTATTTATGCAAATATGTTGTTTTTTTTGTTTTTTTTTCATTTAATAAATTTACTATAAAACAATGTCTTCAGAAAGCTGAAGCGGTCTTATTATACAGTGGGCTCAAGTATGGTGGCAACGTGCTAAAACTTAAGAAAACACATGCAAAAAAACACCAAGAAATTAAGAAAACCATCTTCAGTTTGACAGCATGTGCAGAAAATACTCACAACACAACCAAATACAGAAACGCACTGTAAGTAGCACAGATTGCATCGAAACCGTTACGAAAATTAATGGTTTTGCTACACTTACCACAGTTTAACCATGACATTTGTAATAAAACTGTGGTTATACATGTGGTAATAAATACGCCAAAAAAAAAACGCGGTTACTAAACTTTTACTATAATAAAACTATGGTTGATAAATGGTTACCATGGTTTAACTATACTCACCATGGTTTGTTTTGGTTTTTATACTAAAACCATGGTTATTTTTTAGGAAGTTGTAAAAGTTAGCCAGCTTACATACCTTAATACAACGTTTCACAGTTACAATAATTATGTATTTTGTCAACTTATTTGGGCTAATAATATCCAAAAAAGCCAAGAAATCAAATGATGAGGATGTTAAAATAAACAAAAATATCACCTTTCAGACTAGACACAAGTGTCCCAGCGATGTTTGTCACTTGTTGCGATTTCCTTAAACATTTCCCATGTGGTCTCTGCATATTTGCAGTACGTTTCTGTATTTGGTTGTGTTGCAAGTATTTGCAGCGAATTTCTGTATTTGGTTGTGTTGAGAGTATTTGCAGCGAATTTCTGTATTTGGTTGTGTTGAGAGTATTTGCAGCGTATTTCTGTATTTGGTTGTGTTGCGAGTATTAGCAGCGCGTTTCTGTATTTGGTTGTGTTGAGAGTATTTGCAGCGAATTTCTGTATTTGGTTGTGTTGAGAGTATTAGCAGCGAATTTCTGTATTTGGTTGTGTTGCGAGTATTTGTAGCGCGTTTCTGTATTTGATTGTGTTGCGAGTCAAACTGATGAAGATGTTTTCTTAATTTGCATGTGTTTTTTCATTTGCATCAAGTTAAGCTTTCTCAGCCACAGTACGCACAAAATCTTGCCATTTAGGGTGGATAACATGAAGCACAGGGGACATACAGAATCTTCATGACAACACTTGCAACAGAAAAAATACTCACATAAATCTTATCTTTACTGTAGCGCACACGGACATTATTTAGTAGCGTGGCTTCATTCAAGTACATCAGTGAGCCTATAACACATACACACACAAAAAGATGAAATCATTAGTCAGTGCTGTCATTTTATCAAACACATACCATGAAGATCTCAAACACAGTAACACTTACAGTTGTCCTCCACATGTTTGTTGACATCATCTTCAGCAGGGAAGACTTGATTGACAGGAGCTTGAAAATTCTGGAACACAATGACTTTAATGTTAAACATACAGCATGCTGAAAACATGACAACTTGTGTTAGTTACATGCTGTACTCATCCTCATGTCTTTCCAAACAAAAAACTCTTGTTCATTTTCGAAACTCAAATGAAGATATTGAAATAAATGTAATGCAACATGAGAGACCCTCCACTGGTCCCCCATGTTAAAGCCATGGTTACAGCCTTAATTTGATGTGCTCTATGTATGCATGTTGATTAATTTTAATATGTAAATAAATCACTAAATTAAGTCTGTTCATCATATTAAGCCATTGTGTCTCTTCAGAAGACCTTAATTTGCATAACTTTTATGATCTTTTTTATGAACATTTTAATGCATCAAATTTTGGTTGCATGGCCTGTCAATAAAGGGGCAATAATCTCAGGTTTCTTTAAAAATATCTTCAATTGTTTTTTTTTTTTTTTTTTTTTTTTTTTTAATGAACAAAAGCCTTGAAGTAATGGAACAACATTAGGGTAAGTAACATTTTTCATTTTTTGGATGAACTGCCCCCTTAATATGTGCGATTAGAGATTAGATTGGTCAAAAGCAATACTGATGCTTTCCATAGCAAACATGTCAAATGCAACAGTGAAGGTTCCTTCCTGCTTTATGTATTCCACCTCCATGCTTCTGTTCTAATATCAGACAGTAGTGTATACTCCACACACACATTTGTAGCGTGTCAACAGACGGCCCATTGTGCTTTCACATCCCGGGGACATCACACTGCACACAGATCACATGGGCTAGATGTAATGCTGCACACAACACTCTGTCTTGTAGTTGTCACATGTGAGAAAACACACACACACACACACACACACACACACACACACACACACACACACACACACACACACACACACACACACACACACACACACACACAGAGTTATTGCTACTATAATCTTTTTCAAGCTCCAGAGAAGGCCAGACTCCATATGGGCAACAGGATGTGTTTGCAGTGGCTCTGAAAACAGAAGCATTCATCCGAAGAGTTTAAATCATTCTTCAAAGAATCTGTGAAAAAAATGTTTTTTGACAGAAACAGAACAGGAGAGGAAATGTGAGTACCTTCATTAAGAGATTGTTTTAGCAGTTCCTCATTCTTAAGACAAATGCATTTTAATAAAATCTATTAAATCATCCGAACTTTAACGTGGGAAGTTTTTAATTATGATTTTCACTGGTGTTCCTTGACAACCAGTAAGTGAGCGAGCGCTTTTATTTCCAGCCTGAGGTATAGGCCACGTTTGTCTTCCTGCGTTTTCTACATAATCGTGTCTCCCGTTCACCCTTCAATCATTATTTTTAACGTCTTGAAATTAAGTTTTGTGTACTTAAGGTTTGTGAAACATAAATCAAACTTTTAATCATTGTTATCTAACTGGTCATATGACAACGTAGTTTAAGATATATATTTAAACAAAACATTAAAACTACATTCAGATGAACAATGAGCCAGTAATGATTAAAGTTTTTTGATACAAAGTTTCATAAAGCTCCAAGATGTGCATTCCAACATTTCAAGATGGACAAGGCTATAAGCAATGATAACTTTCAGCTCAGAAGTCAGTCATTTAATGATTCATTACCCGCCCTGATGGATTCAGGGAGTTCATTGAATGGAGGATTCATTCGAATATTCAAATAGGTAATGTAAAATACCACTCGATTAATTATAGTTACTGGTTCATAAACAAGCACAGTCATGTGTTTGTGAGAAAGACATCTTTTCTTGCCACCATTTTGAGGTACAGTGTGTTATTTTCTCGCCACGAATCATTTAGAAATGTTTACTTACTTTACAAATTCACATTCTCAAATTTACAGGTCCTTCTCAAAAAATTAGCATATTGTGTTAAAAGTTCATTATTTTCCATAATGTAATGATAAAAATTTAACTTTCATATATTTTAGATTCATTGCACACCAACTGAAATATTTCAGGTCTTTTATTGTTTAAATACTGATGATTTTGGGCATACAGCTCATGAAAAACCCAAAAATCTCAAAAAAATTAGCATATTTCATCCGACCAATAAAAGAAAAGTGTTTTTAATAGCAAAAAAAGTCAACCTTCAAATAATTATGTTCAGTTATGCACTCAATACTTGGTCGGGAATCCTTTTGCAGAAATGACTGCTTCAATGCGGCGTGGCATGGAGGCAATCAGCCTGTGGCACTGCTGAGGTGTTATGGAAGCCCAGGATGCTTTGATAGCGGCCTTAAGCTCATCCAGAGTGTTGGGTCTTGCGTCTCTCAACTTTCTCTTCACAATATCCCATAGATTCTCTATGGGGTTCAGGTCAGGAGAGTTGGCAGGCCAATTGAGCACAGTAATACCATGGTCAGTAAAACCATTTACCAGTGGTTTTGGCACTGTGAGCAGGTGCCAGGTCGTGCTGAAAAACGAAATCTTCATCTCCATAAAGCTTTTCAGCAGATGGAAGCATGAAGTGCTCCAAAATCTCCTGATAGCTAGCTGCATTGACCCTGCCCTTGATAAAACACAGTGGACCAACACCAGCAGCTGACATGGCACCCCAGACCATCACTGACTGTGGGTACTTGACACTGGACTTCAGGCATTTTGGCATTTCCTTCTCCCCAGTCTTCCTCCAGACTCTGGCACCTTGCTTTCCGAATGACATGCAAAATTTGCCTTTCATCCGAAAAAAGTACTTTGGACCATTGAGCAACAGTCCAGTGCTGCTTCTCTGTAGCCCAGGTCAGGGGCTTCTGCCGCTGTTTCTGGTTCAAAAGCACACGCCTGTGCACGGTGGCTCTGGATGTTTCTACTCCAGACTCAGTCCACTGCTTCCGCAGGTCCCCCAAGGTCTGGAATCGGTCCTTCCCCACAATCTTCCTCAGGGTCCGGTCACCTCTTCTCGTTGTGCAGCGTTTTTTGCCACACTTTTTCCTTCCCACAGACTTTCCCACTGAGGTGCCTTGATACAGCACTCTGGGAACAGCCTATTCGTTCAGAAATTTCTTTCTGTGTCTTACCCTCTCGCTTGAGGGTGTCAATGATGGCCTTCTGGACAGCAGTCAGGTCGGCAGTCTTACCCATGATTGCGGTTTTGAGTAATGAACCAGGCTGGGAGTTTTTTAAAAGCCTCAGGAATCTTTTGCAGGTGTTTAGAGTTAATAAGTTGATTCAGATGATTAGGTTAATAGCTTGTTTAGAGAACCTTTTCATGATATGCAAATTTTTTGAGATTTTGGGTTTTCATGAGCTGTATGCCAAAATCATCAGTATTAAAACAATAAAAGACCTGAAATATTTCAGTTGGTGTGCAATGAATCTAAAATATATGAAAGTTTAATTTTTATCATTACATTATGGAAAATAATGAACTTTTATCACAATATGCTAATTTTTTGTGAAGGACCTGTATATAAAATCTTATTTATGCCTTGGAGCGGTAGATTTACAAAGTTGTGCATGAAAAACAGTTTTCAGTGTTTCTTAACTTGGTTAAAAAAACACAAAATTGGCAGTCAGGTCTGTTCACATAGAAGCGAAAATAGTAAGATGCACCTAACCGTAATTCTGCAAAGTTACAATTGCAAAACAATAAGCTCAAGCTTATAAACCTTATCAAAGGAGACGAAACCAATTGTCATATCTTGTCATTCCTTCATAACTCACTGCAATTTTTTTCCACTGAAATCTGAAACAAAATCAGGGGAGAACAACTGCTCTACATTAAAACTAAGAAATACAAATATTTTTTTATAACTGTCATCCAGTTTCACGAATATCTTTCAATAAACCCTGTTTTAAACCCTCTGATGTCAGAATAACGCTTTTATAGCTTGTAAGGCTAACACAAGAAACACAAATATATAGGTCTACACTCATAAAAATAAAGGTGCTTAAAAGGTTCTTCACAGCGATTCCATAGAAAAACCAGTGTTTGGTTCCACAAAGAACCATTCAGTCAAAGGTTCTTTAAAGAACCATCCCTTTCTTACCTTTTTATAATCTGAAGAACCTTCTTTCACCACAAAGAACCTTTTGTGAAACAGAAAGGTTCTTCAGATGTTAAAAGTGCTTTACGGAACCATTTAGACAAAAAAAAAAAAGGTTCTTCTATGGCATCGTGAAGCACCTTTATTTTTAAGAGTGTAAATGAACAGCTAACACATTTTAAGAGCATGGTCCTCTTGTACATAAATAACATGAGTTCCTGTATAATTGTAGTAATAATGGAGCAACAGAATTATTTAGGAACCATAAAAGGGATTGTTCACCAAAAAAATTAATAATCCGGCCTTCATTTACTCATGTTGTTCCAAACCTCTGTGACTTTCTTTTTTCTGTGGAGCATAAAAGAAGGTTTTTCAAGAAATGAATCCATGTTAAGGCCTTTCCACACTGAGCGAGATGCGAAAATGCGAGATGAATCGCTGACGAATGTTCACACTGTACGTGAAACGACTGTTCGCTTTCTGCTTATTCACGCCTGCAAGGTAGGTGGCGCCAACAAACAATGCATTTTTCCTCAGATATGTATCTCATAAATGGATTTAACATTATCTGCTGCTCAATATACAGCATTAATTTAAGATAACGTACTCGTTACTTATGTAACCTCAGTTCCCTGAGATACGGGAACGAGTACTGCGTCTTGCTAAACACGCTTATGGGAAAAAAGCCTTTTTCTCCTGAACTGAAGCCTTTTTTAAATCATGCAGGGAAACTACATGGCCATTGGTTCGTGCAGTGCCATCTGGCTATATAAGCGGGCATTCGCCACAGGATTCTCAGGTAACTTCGACTGAAGCGACGACTGAGTCGTGCAGCTACATAGCACGGCTAGGAAGGTAGGACTGATTCCCGTATCTCAGGGAACTGATGTTACATTAGTAACCAAGTACATTCCCTGTCGATACTTCACTCACACTGCCGCATGCTAAAGACACTTATGGGGAACACAGTACAATCACGCCGTGCTATGGTAGAGGAACGACTGAATATTATAACCTCCATAAGAAAGAATGCACATAGGAAAATTAACAATGAATTCCAAGGTTAGAGCAGGCTGGTCACGTCTGGCCTAGGTATTCGTTCCAAAGTACTCGTACAACCTCTGCACCCCAGGGGCCGAGAACTGACAAGTAAACTAACTCAAGAGCTTGAGCATGTTATGGTCAAAAACTCTTTGTTAGATCTATTTGCATAATGCAATGAGTGTCTCCCTTAAGCAGAAAGGACCCTGGCTTGCAAGGCCAGGACTTCTAGGTTATAAAACCTAGAAAATGTGGACGGCGAGGCCCAGCCGGCTGCCTCCCAATTTCTGCAATGGACACACCGCAATACCACACCCAAGACGAGGCGACGCCTCTACTCGAATGGGCCCATACTCCGATGGGGCACTGTAGGCCCCAGGAAGATTATGCTAGCGTGATAGCATCTACTATTCTCCTAGAAAGTCTTTGCTTTGTGACCGGATGCCCTTTTGTGCGGTTACCAGCAGCCATGTTAGCTCTGACAACCAAAGTTGGTTCTTCCAGAGGGGGGCCACCAAAAGGACCCTGTGTCTCTGTTTCTTGATTCGACTGATTACCTGTGGGACCAGGGCGATCAGGGGAAATGCGTAAATGAGGAGGTTGGGCCAATTGTGGGCCAACACGTCCCTGACCTTTGAATAATAAGTTGGGCAATGAGTTGTCATCTGAGGCAAAGAGGCCTACCTCGGGCTTGCCTCGGCCAGCCTCCCTGATGATTTATGTAAGACACCACAGACATGTTGTCAGAGCGGATTAGCAAATGGTGTCCTTTCAGGACTGGCAGGAAGAACTGACAGGCTTGATACACTGCTAACATTTCCAAGCAGTTGATGTGAAGCCTTTTTCCCCCTTTGAACAATGGCAGAAAGTCGGTCTGTCCTCGCACAGCGCCCCCAACCTCTGTTGGAGGCATCTGTTGTGACAACTTTCCTCCTGTAACTGTGCGTTCACCTCACCGCCATCGAGAGCATCAAAAATCGCTCTGGCCACCCTGCTAACAACGCTGTAGAAAGATTCGTGGACGCTCTGATGTAGATTGAATGCTTATCTTGTATTTAAAAGGGCAGCAAAGCAAACAAGCTTGTCGATCTTGTGCAGACTGACCACAACGAGGGTAAAGTTATAAGTTAACCTCATTAAATATTGTTGTGGGCAAAGTATTAAGATCCTTTATCTAATAATGTATAAAGCACTAATACCACACTGTAAAAATACTCAGATGCAAGTAAAAGTCCTGCACTGAAAATGTTACTTAAGTATAATCAGTTATAAACATTACTTAATATAAGTATAATCAGGAAAATTTGTTTAAAGGTTTAAAAGTAAACTGGGACTATTGTACTACTGTTTATTATTTCATTAGATTATTATTCCTATAACATTACTGCACATCAGCAACTCACCAGGAACATGAACAATCTCAGACACCTTGGTCCATGCATAATCTTTTTTATTTATGTCCCTGTACGCAAACAGGGTCACATCACAGATTATTGCAAACCCGCCACAGTAATAATCAACCTTTCCTCCATTTTGCTTGGGAACTAATGTGGTCGGAACCAAAGTTTAGGCTGCGTTCTCTGGAATCCTCTCAAGCGGTGGAATTCTACATTCCGATTGGTTGCCGCATCATAGCTCATTACCATAAAGTTGCCCTGATTTCAACTCTACACGACACTCTCAACGTCCAAGTCACGCCGCGCCGCTGCTCCTCAACGCCGACTCAGATTGAAAATGAATGACTTCCGGCCACTTTGACACTCTCGATGGCAGCGGTGTGAATGCACGGTAACCCATTCCCATGGCCACGCCCTGTTCCATCCAGCGGGAGTCTTTCCAAGGGACCAGGGCTGTTACACAGACTTGGCTCACCCTCATATGTAGGCATCCGTGACGCCACACATGTAATGGAACCTGCGGTTTCAACCAGCACTGAAGGGGCCGCATACGAAGCAGGCCCAGCTGTAGTGCTTGTGACGCTGTGGCCATAAAGCCCAGCATGCTCTGAAATGTCTTGAGAGGGCGAGTGGCACCGCTTTTGAAGGAGGTCGCAAGTTTCCGTATGGCCAAAGCACGTTCCGGTGCAACTACAGCTCTCATCTAAGTGGAGTCGAAAACTTCCCCCAGCAACAGTATTGATAAGCCACTCCCTCAAAGGTGAATCTCAAGAATCGTCTGTGACGGGGGGCTATTTGGATGTGAAAGTATGCATCTTTCAGGTGCAGAGAAAAGAACCAGTCCCCTGAGTGGATTTGCGAGAGGATCTGTTTCAGCGTAGTCATCCTGAATGACCATTTCATGAGGGTGTGGTTCAGGTGGCTGAGGTCGAGGATGGGCCAGAGGCCACCATCTTTTTTGGATACAAGGAAGTAACAGCTATAGAAGCCTGACTCGTGCTGAGCTGGAGGAACCGATTCTATGGTTCCTTTGTCCAGCAAATTCATTACCTCTGAACACAGGACGAGAGTGTCCTTGCTCTCTACTGAGGTGGAGACCACGACGCTGAAGCGGGTCTTTGAGTGAATTGGAGTGAATATCCTTATCCTCATAACCCACTTTGACACTCTGGGGATGGCATGCCAGGCTTCGGCCCGCATGGCTAGGGGTTGGATTAGCTTGAGTGACTAGCTGCCTAAAGGCAGGGCACTCATGGGAAATGGAAGAGGATTTTTGCGTGTTTTATTTTTTTCCGCTATAACAGTGGATGGTGGCTTGGGTGTTTAAACGGGCCCAGAGTTCGCAACAAACACATTTCCTTCTGCACCCGGGGTTGAACGGGGTGATAGGAGGCTTAAGAGAGGTCACTTGGAGGGTGGTTCGGCTGCAACGAGACCTGGCCCCATCCTCTTCCATCCTCTTCCTCGTTAATAGAGGGCAGATGAAGCCGAAGCACGAAAGAGGGCTGAATAGGGAGTGTGCCATGATTTGGTGTGCTCGTCATGGACCTGCGGGAAACATGGAGAGGAACTCTGGCGAGGGGCCTGATGGTGCCCCGGCAGGAACCACTCATCCAGATGATTGCAAGAGGGCTCCTCTGGTGGAGACCACTCTAAACCCAGCTCCTGGACTGCCTTCGAGAAGGTACGGAGAAGTTTGGCATCCATCATGGCTTTGGCAGCGCTGGGCGCAGACGGCGGCAAGGGGGCGGGATCAGTAACCGAGCCCAACAGCTCCTCTGCATCCGAGGCTGCCAATGACATGCTTTCATCAGGCAGCTCATCCTCACTTCCCCGAAATGAGACCAGATTGCTCATGCTGGGAGAGGGATGCTGGTCAGGCTGGGAAAAGAAGACGGGTGAATCCTCTCTCTGTGGCGAGGGTGAGGCAAGTGGGATCTGGTCTGACATGAGCTTGTCCGTAGCCGAACGCTCAAGACCTCTGCCCTGCTGTTTTTTTTTACTCACAGGTCCGAGGAAGAGCTCCAAGCTCGGGAATGGTCCGAACTGAGAGTACCCCCTAAAAGCAATTGAGCAAAGGAAGATTGATGTCACGTGATTGTATGGCCTGAGTTGCCTCAACTGGAACAGCTCATGGAGTCAGCGTACAGGCCCTACTGGCTGACAAGCACCTGTTGATCAGTGGGTGGAGGGCAAGTGGCCGACCAAGCGGGCCCATGAAGCCTCCGACTGGAGATCAAGACACAGAATGTCGGACGAGTGAGTCCTCTTGGTTTGGCAGATAAAAATGCTTTGTCAGTCCGGCAAGGAGGACTCTTGCGACATCCAACAGGAGATCAAAACTCATGGCATCAGACGAGTAAGTTTAGCCGGGCTGGGAGAGAGAAAAGGAAAACCCAACTGGGAGGGCTCTCGCAGCATCCAATGGGAGATCAAGACTCAGGACATTGAAAAGGTTAGCCTCGCCAGGTGGGGGGAAAAGACGTGAAGTTAGCTGAGAGGGCTCGGACAGAGTTTGGCAGGAGGTTGAGACTCATGCCAACAGACACCATTGCAGTCACATCACTCCGCCCAGACATGGTCTTGATGTCCCCAGCGAGTAAACAGGTGGTGTTACTTGCCAAGTATGCTAATCTGGTAGCTCAGTGTCAGAGGAATGGGTGGATGGCCCGCTGTGAGCCTGTTGAAGTGGGCTGTAGGGGCTTCGCAGGCCAGTCTCTACATCGGGTCCTGGGACTCTTAGGGATTTGCGGACTGCATAGGCAAAGAGCCATCAAGAACATACTGGGAGCTGCTGAGAAGGCTACACGGTGGCTCTGGTTAAAGAGGGGGGACGCGTGGCATAGGGCGCTACCTGGACACAAGTCGGGGCCTGATCACCCCCGGCTGGGTCGCCCGGGTGAGGGTGTCTGATGTAAGACCCGAAACACCCTATGACCCCGGGAGCATCACTGACGATGTGTCCAGGTTGCACTGCAAGGTGTATTTAAGTACTGGCCAAGGACCAGGGCCATACTAAGGGCTTTGACAGGATGTCTAGTTGGGAGATGTTTGATCTAAAACCTGCTGTAATTTATCACACTAAAGGTAACTTGCTTTGTTATTTTCTTGCTAAGAACTTTCACTTTATTATGCATGTACACTAGAGATGGACCAATACAGTAAATGTTTTATGACCTATTTTCTGATCATTAGACAAAAAAAAAAACCATTAATTAATAATATATCTTAATAATATCTAAAATAATATCTTACTACTACTGATAAGAATCACTTGTTTTCATTTAGGGTTAGAGTTATACCATTTTAATTATAAAAAGTATTTTTTCACAAATTTATTTTCACCTGTTTTTGGATGTCGAATTGCTGAAGTCTTTACAAAATTTTTATTTATTTTATCTATATTGTAAAGGCAACAACAGATTAATAGAACAAAGTCCCAGCCTCACCTTTTTTCTTGACAATCTCTTTATCTCAAATGTACATCAGAAAAGGTCTGGTGCTGCTTCCATTTCATTGTGACTAAGTTAAGTTAAGAGATATTTAAAAAAGTCATTATCTAAAAAAGCAAAATTCTAATAATTTCATTTTTGGAGCACATGGCTTCAGAGACACTGATTGGAAGTGCTGGGTAAATTACAGTACTTACAATGTGTAGTCCATTACTGATTACAAATTACATGATGAAAATTGTATTAACCAACCCTCTATGGTACGGAGTTGCCATATGGCAACAATTAATTTATACTCATTTCCTTGTTATTCTGAAAAAACTACGATATATCACATTATGGGAATTAAAAGGGTAGGCCTTAAGGTAGCCAATGATGTGCTGTTTTTAAGTCACATGACAACTAAATGTCCTCCCAAAACTCCTTTTCCCACTGTCACCCTCACACAGAAGACACCTGTTGAAGTGCTCCAGAAATTGCTCTATTAACTTAATTTCTAAACATCTTTTCTCAAGGGGGATTTTTTTTGCAACATCTTTGGTAAGTAAATTAGATATTTTAATTCATAAATAAATTTTGTCTAACATAGTTTTACTGTAAATTAAGAAAATATCAAGGTTGCCATATGGCAACTCTGTACCACTATGGAAAAATAGGTGTGTTGCCATATGGCAACACTGTACCACAGTGGAATTGCAGTAATGTATTTCCCCATTGGGATTTTTTATAGATAGTACCATCAATAAAATTATCACAGTTATTTAATGATTTGAAGTGTTTATTGTAGTATAGTTGTATTTATGTATAAATAACAAAATTATGTCTTCATTTCAGAAAATGAATACAGCTATATTTTATGGAAAGGGCAATAGGAAGAGTGCAGAGTTGGCCTGTCATGGAGAATAAAGGGAAGTGCAAATACCCTGGCTGAAGGGGGATCGTCCGCATGAAGTGCAGCAAATGTGACTTGCACCTTTGCATCACAGCTGAAAGGAACTGCTTTTTGCAGTTTCATGGGATGTCATGAAATGTGACTTGAGTTGGACTGAGACATGTGCACAGTGATGGACTGGGAAAACCCACACTGAGGGGCAGCTGTGGCCTAAAAGTCAGAGTGTTGGACTAGTTACCCAAAGGTCACCGGTTTGAGTCTCGGAGCTGGTAGGAGTTGTCGGTGGGTGGAGAGTGAATGAACAGCGCTCTCTTCCACCCTCAATACCCATGGCTGAAGTGCCCTTGAGCAAGGCACTGAACCCCCAGCTGCCCACTGCTCCGGGTGTGTGTTCACGGTGTATTCACTGCTCACTGCTGTGTGTGTGCACTTGGATGGGTTAAATGCAGAGCACCAATTCCGAGTATGGGTTACCATACTTGGCAAATGTCACAACTTTAACTTTTCACTTTACTTCAGGGAGCCCCCTATCGTAATACCTGAATTTTATGTTTTCATGTTCTACATGGTATTAGTGCATGTTCCATGCTACCAAACATTTACTTAACTTGTATAAAATACTTTCAAAAAGACTTGTTTTTGTTGTTGGAATCTTTGTGGATGTAAACAATAAAAAGTTGATGAATTTGATATGAATATATGGGTACAAAAGCGAATTTTTTTTGTCCGTTTGCAAGCATTATTATAATACTTTTAAGTACTATTTTGAAGGTTAAATGATAGGAACCCTACTTACTTTTGGTTTGCATGAGTTCCAAGTATAAAAATCTATCAATATCTAAAAGAAATGTCAATTTAAATAGAAAAGATAATCATAGTTTAATAGAAAAACTACTTTTTTGGTCATTTTCCATTGTGGTACACTGTTGCCACATGGCAACGTTTTCCTAAATACCCCCCCCAAAAAAATGTTTTACATTTTTTTTTTGGATTTGTATAATTTAACCTATTTCATGTAATAAAAACTTATTTAAAAAAATATTTCATGGTTAGAACATAATGCGTACCATAACCTGGATTACACATATTAGGTAATGTAGTATTACTACTTTTTTATTACTTTAGATTACTTTTGTCCTAACTCATTTATCACATAGATTTGAATGGGATTTTTGTAAACTATATTAATAAACAAAGAGAAACAATATATATTTCATTGTTTGTTATCAGCATCATGAAATGCATTGAACATTCCATTACAGCAGGGATTCTCAAACTATATAAAAGTGGTAGGTTCATTCAGAAAGGAAAATTTAAAAGGAAAAAATATGAATTGGAGTGGATCAAATTATGAGTTTTTTGCTGCCAATGTGTGAATATGTAATCATGTAATCCATTAAAAAGTAACTGTAATCTTATTATGAGAATTTTATAATATAATATAATTGAAAGTACTTAATATTTGGAATCTGATTACGTGATCCAGATTACATGTAATTACCCAGCACTGCTGATTGGTGTCATTTTGGTCGACCAAACTTAATTGTGTAAATGTCTGTTTAAAAATATTGTTCAAACCAATTATCAGTCTATCTCTAATTAGGGCTGGACAATAATTCAATATCAATATGTATCGCGATATCATTTTTTTCAATAACGGTGATATAATATTTAAACACATTTCCAATATTTCGTATTACATTACCAGTGTTTCTCATACATTGATTTATTTGTGGCGTTTGACTTCTTTGAATAAATTAAAGCACTGCACATTTCAAAATCAAAACGTGGCATGGGTGTTTTATATGAATGTATCTCTGAAGGGAAGCGACTGTCTTCAGAAAAGTTTCAATGGCATTTTTATGTCATCTGATGAAATAGCGTTTATGAGCGAAGCGCCGTTTTGATTACAGCGGTTACTGGAGAACCACTGTTTCTGCCGCTCTTAAAGCGCCTCCTGAGAATCAGTTTGCATTTTCAATAATAAGCCTGTCTCTTTTTTTCTGCAGCAACTCAGAGCCCTTTTCATACTCTTTATCCTGGCTGAAGCACATTCGTTTCAATCTATAAGAATAATCAGTCTACACTACCAGTCAAAGGCTTTTTAACAGTAAGATTTTTATTGTTTGTTTTAAAGAAGTCTCTTCTGTTCACCAAGCCTGCATTTATTTGATCCAAAGTACAACAAAAACAGTACATTTTTGAAATATTTTTACTATTTAAAATAACTACTTTCTATTTGAATATATTTTAAAATTAAATTTATTTATTTAAAATGTAATTTACTGATTATGTGATCAAAGCTGAATTTTCAGCATCATTACTCCAGTCTTCAGTGTCACATGATCCTTCAGAAATCATTCTAATATGCTGATTTGCTGATTATCAATATTTAAAACAGTTGAGTAAATTTTTCATGATTCTTTGATTAATAGAAAGATACAAAAATCAGCATTTATCCTCACCTTCCCTCTCTGGTTAAGAGGTTCAATGGTCAGACTATCGGCACTGATGTCGATAATTCTGCCCAGCTGGAACCCATCCGCAGGGTGGGGCGCCCACACCGGCTTTCCATCATCCATTTCACCGCTGAGGAAGAAACAAAGCAGAATGCATGAAATGCCAGAGGATGACTAGGGTCTACAATACTGACAAATCACTGAAAATGTTAGCTTGAAGCATTGATGGATGTGTGTTCATATGTTTGATATGTTTTTTTATTGCCTTATTTAGAAATATCAAAATGTTTAATGAAAATATATCAGGAAAAATAGTATATATGCACTTACACATTGTAATTTACATTTGTGTGGTGAAATTGTAACGATTTTTTATTTTGTTTTTGGCAAAATTTAATTCAAAAAATTATGTAGTGTTTGTAGTACCATACAATTGATTTTGCCTCATCAAAAATAAAATAAAAAAACCCCAGAGCAGGAAAATCTGAAATATTAAATAATATTAATATTAAATACAATTTATCCTAGTTTTTGATTAAATTGCATTTCACTTTTCTGGTTTCTGATGGTACTTGTTTTCAATTTTATATTTAAATATTATATGCAATACATAAATGTTAGTTAATTTCTCAAACAGGTTGGATAAAATTGGCCTTTCAAAGAAATGGTTTGTCTGCTGATGTTTTTAATCTCACAGTAACACAACAAAACTGAAAGTGTGGTAATTATCCAAACAAAGCCTAACCCTTTACTCTAAAATTCATATGGTGAATACAACGGCAAAATGTAGCACTACTAAATTCAAATCTCAAAGGGGTGATTTATTTGATTTGGTGTAGAATGAAAATGATCATTAGCATGGCCACAAATTTCACAACAGTCAGATTTAGATTCATAACAATGTCCATAGTGTAATTGTAAATAAATGTTTGATGGAATTCAATAACTTGCCAGCTAGACATACTGTACTTGGATGGGCTTCATTAGAAATACTAACGACTACTGTGGAAAAGATAAATGGAGCAAAACACAGAGATATCGCATAACTCAGACTCCAGAATGGACACAAATCTGTCAATCAATCACAAATCACAAGACTGACTGCAGGTATCACTGATACCAATACTACTGATGTCTCTAGGAAATAGTTTTTTCCCCCTAACATTTAACCATTGACTAAAGGCATTCAACATGACAGTATAATTGAAAGCTAGCAATTTTAACATTAATCAGACTTAAAAAAAATAACAACTTCTAATTTAAGTAAACTTAAAACAATCTTCACATGAACTCATTATAATAAATGTCATATTTACATTTTCCCTTCAGCAAGTAGGAAATATACAGACATTGAATAAAGTTATCAAACACTACATTCTAAATTAAATATATGAATCCTTAAAGCTACAAAAGTTATGATTTCCTCTTTTTTCTTGTGTTGTTTGATTAACAGACGTCACAGCAGCGGGGTTATTAGGTTATATGGCTGCTACTACTTTAAGAGCTGCCATTGCTGAACATGATGCAGATCTGACTCTCATGCTCGTAGTTTGATTCGCGCTTTAATATGAAATGATACAGGCTACACAATGCACACCACCGCATTGGTGTATTTAATTGAAGAGCATGTGCTATGAGCACAGTGACAGGTAGGGGTGCTTCGATCAAGATCGGCCGATCTTTAATGGGCATCTCGTCAGCCCCCCTAGTGACAGGACAGGAAAATTCATTCATCAATATGGCCTGACAACATCTCATCTGACTGCAGTTGTTGTTCTACTGAAGTTCCTTGTCACCTGTACTGTTTCTGTTTGTGAAGTGCGTCTCTGAAAAGACTCCCGTTTGATGTGGTCATAAAGTTATTCTGCGTTTAAATAAACACAGTTCTTGTCAAAGAAAAAGAAGACAGATATTATTTATGCTGTTACACTGGAAAAAATAATAGCCTGCGCTAACGCTCTAATTTTAACAGCACTACTTTGGACACATTGTAACAACAAACACCAAAGCTAACAAACATGGACTAAAAGCCACAAAACTTTCATTTCGATTTTTAATTTATGATCCATCAGTTCAAGTAGCTAACTGATCTACTCTGGAAGTCATAATGTGTCATCATAAAACTCAGCTGCCTTGCTTACTACAGTTTGACAAGTAAAAGAAATCATTGCAACTACTGGATCTGAGCAAAGTCAGTGTGGGAAAGCTGGGTCATATTCATACAGGTTAGGTGTGTCCTTAGGTGTGACAAGACAATAACTACCCATGTTTGAATTCTTCAGCCAAGTATGATGACAACAGATACTAGAAGGTCACCCAGGACAGGTAGGTCACATTCCCAGAGTATCAGCCCAAATCCAGGTCAAAAACATGGACCTGAAAATAGATCCCTGCTGCCAAACTGTGAGCAGAGTAGACACTTGATGTTTATTGTGCCTTCTGTGTAAGTCCACCATCACTTCTCTTGAAACCAGTCTGGCAGTGCAAACAGCCTCGGGGTTGGGGAATGGCACATCAGAGCAAGACCACTACAAAGTCAACCACCACCTGTACCTGTGGACTCACTTCACATCCCACAACACACTGTATTCAGCACCCTCATGCACTTTCAGAGCCACCTTCAATAACATCCACTCTCCGTGTCATTTCAACTACAAAAAAAAAAGGCCAAAGTTCACAAAGTAACTTATTGTCAGTGTTGTAAAATTTATTGAGTACAACTGATCTGTGCAAACTGAACCCATCATTTCTTCCTGGTCTCGTGTTGCTGTGTAATCATTTCCATTTATGGGTCAATGACATTTAAAAATGCCCATGATAAAGATTAGTGAAAAATCTAGTTTAACACACATGTGCCAGTTTCTTAAGAATGTGCTCATGTTCATTTCAAATAATAACAAAATATAATAACATATCCAAGTATACCAGTCTTACTTTACCAGTGTAGTTTTAGTTATTTTAGTACTTCAAGTTAAACTAAATGAAAATACATTAAATAAATAAATACGTTTAAGGTATATATTAGGTATATATTTCTAAAGGTGCTGTTGACTTAAGTAATACCCCAGTAATCCATACATACAAAGAAAACAAAACAAATAAATTGAAAATGAAAACTTCATGTCTACAGCGCCTTTAGCAATAACTGGGAAAAATGTTGGCGTGTTCAATACTTATTTTACCCGCTGTATGTATGTATGTATGTCTGTATGCTGTATATATATATATATATATATATATATATATGATATATATATATTATATCCTATATATATATATATATATGCAATATACACATACTCACACAACTATGTAGTGCACAACTTTGATTTTATTTCTAATTTAATTCTTTTAATGTGGCTTTTTTAAACATATGAAAACAGCTGTCATGTCACTGCATAAATTGTATTTTAAAAGTATTTTTGAATATTAGAGTTATACACAAAAAATAACTTTATGTCAATGATTCTCATAAGAATAAACAACTAACCCGACAAAAACGCTGTTCAATGTACTCGCTATTCGACACGTGGGTCGATGACATTACATGTGTGGGTTTACTCATTTTCATTCACAAACTTGTTCACAACTTTGAAAAGCCTATACCAAATGCCAGAAATTACACAAAATTATAACCTGACATACTTTAAAAAATCTTTTAAGAACATTTATTTCATTCTGTTGCTACAAAATGAAAGTCCTAATCAAACTGACCCTGATAGATGACTGTAACAGATTTTGACTTCTATAAAACAATAAAAACAACCGAGCATATCTTAAAATTGATAGCACGTCTCCACCATGAACTGTGAGGTACAGAAACTCACTAAAATGAACACTGTGGACACAAACAAATAGCATGACATTGTCTGACTGGAGTCTATTTTCTATAATTTACACATTGTAATATATGCTATTTTGTCAACAATCTCTGTGGATTGACTCAAAACATCAATGACTCAAAGACTGCATCGTAATATGTGTACATCCAAACTACACAGTACACACAAAGCGGCACCCCGTTGCATAAGCATAGTCAATATGTTAAGACTAAGTGTGTCTATCCAGTCTAACTTTTCAGTTCAAATTAGAGCAGTCTACCTTTTTGTAACTGATTTTAAAAAGTTATGACCAGTCTAGAAAAAAAAAATACATTACTAACTTTTTAAGACTAGTCTAAGCAGTTTATGCAACCGGCCCCACCAGATCTTATGAGTGTTTTATTAAGTAGTTTTTTTTTGGATGAATCTGATCTGATTGTTTTGTTATTAGGTTCGTTTTTTTTGTTTGTGAAGGTTTTTTTTGTGTGATACGCACTGTAAATAATAATAATAACAACACTTTAATATATTTATAAATAAATGACCAGTAAAGAAGGTCTTCTCCACTATCTACTGATAAATGGCATCGACTTGAGCTGTAATTCCAGTAAAAGCAAACCTAATCGCCATATATTGGAGCTATATTTAAATGTGTGCATAACAACAAGCATGAATTATATATTAGATCTTGCTGGACACATCGGATCTCATCACATCCCTTTTATTTATATTTATAGTTATATATATATATGGTCTCGCGAGAACGTGACGATATCCTCACATACAATTTGCAGTTCACATTAGCTTATAATGCAGATCAGAGCAAAAACCAAGCCCTGAGGTCAAAAGAACTGCCTGTAGAGCTCAGAGACAGGTTTATGTCAAGACACACATTGGGGGAAGAGTTGTTAAGAAATTATTCTTTTTCTGAAGGTTTTCAGAGTATTGTAGTATTCTTTATTATTAATGGTGGAAGTCTTATGAAAAAAAGAGCTCTTCCTAGAGCTCGCCTCCTGGCCAAACTGAGCATTTGATGGAGAAGGGCCTTGTCTAGACTGGTGACCAAGAAGCTGACGGTCACTCTAGTTGAGCTCCATGAGAAACCTACAGAAGGACAAACATCACTGCCGCACTCGACTGATCTGGGCTTTATGTCGGTGTGGCCAAACTCAATCTTCTCCTCAGTGAAGACACATGAAAACACACTTGGAATTTGGAAAAAAACACCTAAAGAACCCTCAGACTCCAAGCATCATGTTTGAAGGAAACCAGCTCTGCTCATCACCTGCAGAATACCATCCCAAAAGTAAAGTGTGCTGGTAGCAGCCAAATGCTGTGGGGCTGTTTTTCAGCGGCAGGGACTGAGAGACTCATCAGAGTAGAAAAAAAACTCAATGCACCAAAATATACAGATAGCCTTAATGAAAATCCAGTCCAGAGCATTCAGAACTGTAGACTGGGCAGAAGGTTTACTTTCCAACAGGACAATGACCCTAAGCACACAGCAAGAGCAACAACAATATCCTTGAATATCCTTGAGTGGCCCAGCCACAGCCTGAGCCTGAACTCAATCAAATATTTCTGGACAAACCCGAAAATGTGCATCTGCCCCCATCCAACCTGACAAAGCTTGAGAGGTGAACAAGTGAGGTGAATAATGGCAGATTATTGGCAAATTCTGATGCGCAAAGCTTGTTGTATCATACACAAAAAGATGTGATGCTGTAAAGGTGCTTCAGCTAAGTACTGAGTTAAGGAGAATACTTATGCAGGTTTTTTTTTTTTTTTTTTTTATAAATTAACAATATATATATATATATATATATATATATATATATATATATATATAATATATTATATTAATATTATATATATATATATTATATATATAATATATGATATATATATATATATATAATATATAATAAATATAATGGCAATGAATAGATTCTTTTCATTACTATTAAAGTGAAATAACCAAGAAAAATAACAATTTTAGAAGAAAATTTCAAACGGTACTTAGAGGCTTTTGCATCTGAACTCTTCATAGGCTATATTTACAAATTTCACAAAGACACAATTTGCTCTCTCATAAATTACTGGAATAACAAACATACGTAATTCATGAAAACATACTTTGCTTCCAGAAAGTAGAAGCAGGGACTGTCAAAATCATAACTGGTAAGAATGTTACATAAGAATGTTGTAACTGTAGAATTTTTATATAGGCCTACATAATATTGTGATGTCACAAATTTTCTTTAAATGTATGTCAATAAGTAGTTTTATTATGTTTTATTTTTGTTGCATTTGCATTTTTCCCTTTCACAGTGTTATAAGTAAATTGCTGTAAAATTACTCGTAAATACAAAAATACAAAAAAATGAGCTGTTCACACAGGCAAGGATGCTGATGACTTCAAACCAAACTATACAGAGTGTGGACTGGAGTAAAAGTGTCATCTGTGTCAAAATGTAATCTTGTTCTGCATTCAAACAGAACACATTATTGGTAATTTACTGGTAATCTAACAACTTGAGATTGATTTATTTTGTCCCTGTCTGCGGTCAAGGGACACCACTAAAGGAAGTTCTTGTGGTATCATCAGCCAATCAGCACTGACATGATGTTATTTTCCCACAGCTTTTCAGTAAAACGCACACAAACAAACAAACAAACAAACAAACAAACTGGAATTGCTTTTCCCAGGAGCAAAGATTGTAAAACTCCAGGGTTCTTGTTCCAGCCAAGCAACTGTCTTTAAGATGAATGTGAAGCCTAATTTTCTCCATGCATCATAAACCTTGTTGACTAGAGGAAGCTGCAAGCGGTCAGTCATAATATTAGAATGGATTAGGGAGCCATTGATTCAGGATGAGAGGTGCAACATGATCTCAGGACTAGAGGAAGAAGTGTAGCCACACGTCTCAGTCTCTCAGACTGTTTGAACAAGTCAGTGCCCTCCGCTGTAATGACATTTCAATGATTTAGAGGCCATTCACTGCACATTCTTGTGAATGATTTTAAATATGGTGGTCTATATAAACAAGTGCAAGATCAACATCTTTGGCAGTTTCACTTCACTCTAGTCACCACCCAAAATGCACCAGCAACTAAGCAGCACTGCCCTATCAACCATCCAGACAGAGACCAGACAGCAACACCCAGCAGGAACACTTCCTCACATATGCCTGTGATTTACTCGCATTATAGAGGGTTGCTTAGCAAGGCTGCATATATTTGATAGACTATTTAGTAAAACACTGTAATCTTTTCTGTGTGTATACATTGTAAAATGTAATTGATTGCTGTGAAGCAAAGCTGAATTTTCTGCATCGTTACTCCAATCTTCAGAGTCACATGATCCTTCAGAAATCATTTTAAACTGATTTATACTATTTCAAAAAAATTGAATTTGAAAATTTGAAAAGTATGGTTTGCCCCAAAAACTACTGCTACATGATTTGTAAACTACCTGCGAAAGAGATATTTGGTTATCAAGCAAAAGTAAATTTTACATATGCAAATGTCAACGCATAAGGAGCATTTGTTTAGGACTTTTTTTAGAATGCGGCTTGAATCAGCAAGAGAGAACTAGTTTATTTATTTTTAATATTTGTAATAGGGCTGCACGATTAATTGAAATGAAATCGAAATTGCAATTAGACAGAAGCTGCTATTGTGACTTGGTCATTGAGAGCATCGAGGAGAGTTGAAATCAGGTTAACTTTATGGTAATCAGCTATGACGCGGTTCGGCAGCAACGAATGGGAACGTAGAAGTCCACCGCTTGAGAGGATTCCAGAGAACGCAGATCTGTAAACTTTGGTTCCAACCACATTAGTTCCCAAGCAAAATGAAGAAGAGGTTGATAATTGTTGTGGTGGGTTTCCCATTAATCTACGACGTGTCTCTGTTTGCGTACAGGGACATAAAATAAAAAAAAATGATGCGTGGACCAATGTGTCTGAGATTGTTGGTGTTCCTGGCGATTTGCTGATGTGCATTGACGTTATAGGAATAATAATCTAATGATATCATAAATAACAGTATTATAGTCCCAGTTCACTTTTAAACCTTTAAATCAAATTTCCTTGATTATACTTACATTAAGTAATGTTCATACCTGATTATACTTACTTAAGTAACATTTTCAATGCAGGACTTTTACTTGTATCAGAGTATTTTTACAGTGTGGTATTAGTGCTTTATACAATATTAGGTAAGGGATCTTAATACTTCGTCCACAACAATATTTAATGAGGTTGACTTATAACGTTACCCTCCTTGTGGTCAGTCTGCACATGATCAACAAGCTTGTTTGCTTTGCGGCCGCTTTAAATACAAGATAAGTATTTGATCTACGTCAGAGCATCCACAAATCTTTCTACAGCGTTGTTGGCAGCGCGGCCAGAGCGATTTTTGACGCTCTCGATGGCAGCGGTGTGGACGCACAGTTACTTGACGGCAACCCACAAAAATAAAAGCCTACTGATTTGAAGTTTGAAAATGATGAAAACGCTTTCATTTATTTATTTTTAGACATTTTATCCAAAGCGACTTACACTTGGGGAATACATAAAGCGATTCTTCTTAAAGTAGCATTTTATTTTTAAGTTAACTATAAAATAATTGTACTTAATACTAGGCCTACCTTTTATTTTTAAAAAATATTAATCACACATTATTATTTAGTTTATTATTTTATTTAAAAAAAACTAAATAAATAAAGTGCAATAATATTATAACTATTATTAATTAATTTTTTATAGTTATATTTAATGGGTCACGCTATATGCAGTGTGAGGACCAAACCAAATCTCCAGGTTCTCTTATGAGAAATAATAATGTTATTAATAATAATAATAATATTCAATATAATAAAGTATTTATAATGCAATGCCTATATCACTGCTTAGAATACTATGAAATATGTTGTGTGCCTTATTCTGTGTAAGAAGCCACATCATCTCACAGAAGGATTTATTTCAAACACTCGGCTGATGTTATGAAGTGAGTTTGGAGTAAAAACATGTTATTAAATGTATTTTCACGTGCTCTCAGATGGAGCAACATTTACTAACGTAACACAGAGTCATAGTTCACAAGAAGCTACGCAAACAGCTGCCATTATCGCAAACAATTTCTTTGATTTCATAATCATAATAATGTGTTTTTTTCGTTTTTTTTTTTTTTGTTTTGATTGTAATTCAGCTCTGTGTAGTAAATGCTGCTCCACCTGAAAGCAGGTGATGGAGATTTACTACTAATCACAGAAACGGCTTTACTGACTTGATGTGCATAATGTTCGCGTTCGATTAATCGCGCAGCCCTAATTTGTAAGTTAATTTACATTCATGGTACACCACATGAATTATGAATACAGCTTAAGTGAAAAAAAAAGTTATTACATTATTACAAAGTGTCACCAAAAAATTCAACCATCTGTTTTTAATTTTTAAATGATGACATATCACTCTCTCCTGAGCCAAGACGGATATCTAAAACAACTAATAACTCATCTATTCATGATTCTAACATGATCATCATATAATCTGACAGTAGTTAAACAAACTGACTCCGATGAAAGATAAAAACGTGTCTCAAGGCCTGAGAGGGAAATCAAGGGAAGAAACTGCTTCTCTGAAACAGACATTTCAGCAGCAGTTTGAGTTTGAGTTATTTCACTGCAGGCCCACTCTTCCTCACTGCACACAGATCTTGATTGTTGAAAGCGAGCTGGCAGAGACTGAGAACTCACTGTCACAGCGCATGAGATCATGAGAAGACTCTGTGTCCACCGCACAAAAACACTAGCAATAAAGAAGTCCAGCAAATGTTTAGTACTCATCCCATCAAAGTCAACAAAGACAGTTAAACTGCTTCTGACAAAAAGCTGGCGGAAACTGAAATATTATACTAACATTACAATTTATTACATTAAAAAAGAGCTGGCATTTCAGTTGCCAGCAGTTGTCCAATAGCTGCACAGTAGTGCTACACATTATTGTGCCTGAATAATATTTCTCCAACAAACTAATTATAAATCTTAGAAGAAGAGTTGGTAACACTTTACTTAAAGCAAATGTGTAATGCATTATAAAGGATTATTAAAGGCTATAATGCATTAGAGTTATTCATAATGTGTGTTTTGATACATCAGGCCTATATCCTGTCGTAAATAATTATAACCAAATTTAAAATTAGGGGTTGATCAATTATCGGTGCCGATATTAAGCATTTTAATGATTATCAGTATCTGTCATTTTCAAAACTGATTCGCCGATAAAATAACTTTTGATGAATTTTGAATTGCGCTATTTGACGCAGAATGTCATGGAATTTGTCAAAGTTTGGATGAATTAATCAAAAGTAGGTCAGTACACTTAAATAGAGTTGCAATATGGAGTATTATCTGTAAATATTAAGCTGCAAAAATACTATTTAAATATGAATCCAACATGTTCTGCATGTCTCTGTGTATGTAAATGGCACAGATTTTGTTTTCTACACATACAAAAGTGTGCGACGCTCGCAGTGATTTCAGCTTCTGTCGTCTAACTACATGATGACATAAATACATGAACAATATCTCCTGAACTTGAATTTATAATAATTACTTATAATAATTCTACTCATTCCCACAGATTCTGCGCTGACAGATGAAGGAACGTATCACTTGCACGTGCTTTTGTGTCTTGAGAACTCACTCGCACGCTCTCATTTTCCGTGCGCCCACAGATCGCGATAAGGAGAGTGACAGATTTTAATAATTATTAAAGGAGTTTGCAAATGTGATACTGATTCAATACAACAGTTCAATAAACAAGTACTGCTTGACTTTGCTCTATTTCATCAACGAAAATAGTTCCAAATAAAGTAACAACTCAGTTGCTGCACTTCTCTAAAAGCAAACACAGAGGGGTTTCATTCATGAATGAAAGTGCGTTTTTGAACAAATCTAGTGAGTCAGTGATTCATGATTGATTATTCATTTAGTAAGGAAATTGATTTTGTTTCTTTATTGATTGGCCGTTTAAATGAATCAACTGAATGAATGATTCAAAATATTAATTCAGTGATAAAATCAGTGACTTTAATTAAAGTCTACTGTGTTTCACAGCAAACACATAGGCTATGGTATTTGGGCTAGATCTAAAGGAAAAAGAGCACTTTTAGATATTTTAGAAGGCAATAATTTTAAAGTTCTTAATTAAAGTTCTTTATGAACCGCAGGATTGTTAGTAATAATGATTTAAATGCAAAAGAAAAGGCAGTAGAGCTGACTGTTTCTGTCAATGGTAAGTTTTAATTTAGAATGTTTGTGATAACGTAAGAAAAGTAGTTTATGTGTTTTGCTTTAGCAAATTAATATATAAAAGTGTGTGCACATGTAAAAAGCAATGAATAACTGCTGAAAGATTTTATTACTGTACTGTGTAAAAAAAAGAATCACAATGTTGAAAAAGCATTTAAGTAACAATGTTTGGATTTAAAATCAAAATAATGCATAAATGTTGTGTTTGTGGTAAACAGCCATGGATCAGGGGCACACATGCACTACATATGCACTGTATGTGTGAACCTCATATACAGCTCACAAAATTAGGCTTGCAATGTGTAAGCTATTGTGCAACAATTACATGACTGTAAAAACAAAAATACAGTGCATGATCAAACATTTAGGTGAGATAAATATATATTTTTGAAAAAATGTCCCCCTCCTCCCCTCAAATGAAAAAAAAAAAATCCTCCCACCAAAGTCACCTAAGAGAGGAATTACATTTCAAAAATGAAATTCAGGCCCTAAAAAATGTCTAAAAATCTTGATTGGATCATCACTATAAATAATTCTACATGGTAAAAAGAAGGCTTTAAAAAGATCGGTATCGGTGATGGGATCGGCAGATACTGCTTTTTTGTGATCGGTGATCAGCCTCAAAAAATCTGATCGGAGCACCCCTAATTGTTGTTAGGGATTAATAATCTTGATAGGAGCACTCCTTAATGATATTTTGACAATTGATTTTTATCCCAGTCACCGGAGTACTGATCACCTGGACCTGCACTCACCAATCAGGACAAGGATAAAGTCACACTCACCACAGTGCTTTGGTGTCCGGTCTACCGTTCACTACTCTGAACAGTACCCAGACGCTCTCTACTCTAACCTGTGTTTATTCTGCCCCCAGAAACCCAGACGATCCTCCTGTGGTTCTCCCTTGTTGTCGTCCCAGTTTCCTGGTTCCCGACTCTATATTCTACCTCCGAGTATCATTATCCTCCATCAATGTTTGTCTCTGGACTGTTGCCACTATCGTCATTCTCACCTGCCACTCTCTTTGATTTGAATTCTGTTCAATAAACCTTGTCATCTCACTAACCTCCCATCTATATCCTGATTTGTGGCACTTATAAACATATTTTTTTGAATTTGACAGATGAAAATGATCAGAATTTTTAATTATTGATCAGAAGGATCTCCTTAATATTTTTTTTTTTTTTTTTTTTTTTTTTTTAAATTAAGAGGACATGCACTCCTAATTACAAGAAGAAAAACACTGCTCTTAAACAGGGTGTGTGACACTGGTATGGCTGTGGAATGGGGTTTGGCCGAGGAAAGATTTTCAGTCAAAATATATATATATTTTTTTTGCTTTAACCCCTGCTACAACATTTATTACAACTTTTGTTTAAAAGAATAATCACACAATATGCTATTTCTTCCATGTTTTAATTTCAATAGTAGACCCTTTCGTTTGCCAAAAAATAAAGAGTTTGACTCTTGTTTGATTAAAAGATATATTAAATTGATGTATGCCTTCATTTGCACTGTACTGTAAATTAAAACTAACTGAAATTATATTATTTACACTTATTATATGTAATGTTTAAATTAATCCATTGATGTGCATTAGATTATCAAATTGAATAATCACCTCTACTATTGTAGGTTATGTTTTAGCCATCAGAAAAGAACTAATGAGGAATTATGAGAGGTTATGCTATTACACGTATTTCTAACACGTATATTATTGAAGCCAAATACTTACATTTCCCCAAGCTGTTTAGCTGTTGTACAGTATTCATAGGCTTAATCATGAAGCATACAGTGGCCCCACTTTTAACTCTCTCTTTATACTACCTTTATTGCAGATGGATGCACAGAGGAAGACAAGAGTAAGAAGTGCAGTGTGGGAGTACTACAGTCAACCAACACCAGGGAAGGCAGTTTTTGTCAGAGCCCTTGTTATTCTTAATTTTTAAACCAGACATCTATATCGGTTCAAAATATCGGTTATCGGTCTACTTGATCTGTAATAATCGGTATCAGCATCAGCCTTGAAAAACGCATATCGGTCAACCACTATTTAAAATGCATACTGTAACAATTACTTGATAAGTGTTATAATGTATTACCTTACAATTATTCATGCGATTATACAAGGCATAGCTATTTGTATAATGCATTATACATAAAGGCTTTAATTAAAGTGTTACCAAAGAGTTTTGTGATTTATTTTAAACATAATATAACACAACACAACACATTTTAGTGTTTTTCTCCTAAAAAAGGTTAAGAAAACTCTTTTAGCCTATTTTTCAGTAACTCTATTAACCTCTGAACTGAACTGTATAGTATAATATAATATAACTCTTTTAATATACAGTAGTCAACATTTGAAGTGGATCAAAACCTTTCATCAAAGTTCTCCTAAAACCAAAATGTGTTCTTGTCTTATTAGGACAACTTTGATAAATTTTTTGATCCACTTCAAAAGTTGACTACTATATGTCGACACAATATAATAACTCTTTCACAAAGTTCTGTGATTTATTATATTATATTATATTATATTATATTATATTATATTATATTATATTATATTATATTATATTATATTATATTACATTATATTATATTTTTAAGAATGGTAAAGAAAAAAAACAAATTTTCATTAATATATTAAAATAATATTAGAACAACTTTATAATATAATATAATATAATATAATATAATATAATATAATATAATAAACTTACAAATAGGGTTTTGTGATTTTCCAGTAACTGCATTAACATCACACCAGGTTCAGTACTTGATTATTAAACATGCAGTGATAGAGTCAGACTGAACACAAAGGACTGTAGGGTGTCACATATATGCAGGCTGGTCCAGGTGCAGTCAGCTGTAACACGCACAATGACAACAGAACAGGTGGAGCTCATTACACTCAACACAATGCACAACATTATTACACTTTCTAGCTGCTTCCATATTAGTTCAATCTGAGCTGAGATATTCAGTGATTTTCACGCCGGCTTAAAGATTGACTATTTCCCGCGATGCGATCACAGGTCAAACTCTCAGACTAGTATAAAAGACCTGACCATGGTGTGACAGCACTGGTAAAAAAGTTAATCAGTGGCAGAGGTTTCTACACCGCAAGATACACGCGTGACAGGCAAGATATTCTTAAAACAAGTGTGCTATATTTTTGACAAATAATGGTTAATGATTTTATTTCTTTACATAGACTATAGAATATTAAGTTCTACTAATCATCAAGAGTTTGAAGTGCCAAAACCTGTTTCCCAGCAGAAAGGTCACATATGCAACCGGTCTGTTCATACACACACACACAAAAGCCTGACGAGACCTTCACAAACACTGCTGTCATTTCTGTCTAAGGTCAACCTGTTCCAGTTAATCATACAGTAAAAGTCCCCAAGCTGTGAACACATAAACGTTTATCATGCAAATTATCTTAGCAAATGACATGACGACGTCAGTTTTAAGTTCCTGTCTGATCACATTTAATATTTCCTACACAATTATGTGGAACCTGATTTTGGGCCGCTGTGATTTCACAGTGAGGTGGGCTGCTTAAGCACGACACAAAGCTTTTCACACAACAGTGGCTTTGTTCCAAAAGCTAATAATGCTGTGTTTTAGGACGCTGCCTAAGCAGGCTGTAGTCATCAACTGAAAGGGAACCTAATAAGTGACCTATTTAGACAGCAATTCTACAAGAGGACCGCTGTCACTACACTTACTAGAGACTCAATTCTGAGATGTAAGCATATTTCTAGACTAACAAACTAAATACTCTACACTCAAAAATACAGTTTTTGTTGGAGGTCGACCGATGTATCGTTTTTTTGCAATTAATCGGCACCGATATTTTGATTGCTGGAACGATCAGTTATCGGCAAAAATCCATGCCGATAGTTTTCCGGGTTTGCATCCATTGCTGGAGCGGCTGAGATGGGTCTGTAATAAAGTCTGTATGCTATATTTATAGAGCTATAATATAGATCGCTCTTTACGTTTGTTCCGTTTTTTTAAACACTGAACTTCAAACTTATTTAAGTAAATATATATTATATAAGTAAACTTGTGTCCGTTTGGTGATTAAATAAACTGTTTTAGACCACTGCTCGAGTTGAACACGTCCGGAGTGTGTGTGATACCGGTGAGTTCTCCTAGACTCAGCTGCTCTTTTATTTTGATTAGATAATCATCAAGTGTTCAAGAATGGAAGCAGTTAAAGTGTGAGAGTATACATTGTGCTGGTATAATTGTAAGGTTATGGCCATTGTGTATATATTTAAAGATTTGCATCTTTAAGCATGACTGTTGAAATTAAATGGTAACACTTTAAAATAAAAGTCAATTTGTAACATAAAGATTAATATAAGTTGTGTGGTAATTTCAACATTTACTATTACTATTATTATTACTCTTATTACTACTACTGCTAGTATGGTCCAGTACTGTTTTTTTATTATTTTTATTATTATTTTTTAAAGCACTATTTTAGTTTTTGTTCAGTATCCATTTTAGAAACTATCGGTTAATTAATCGGTATCGGCCAGTGTGGTCCAACCTAGCTATTGGTATTGGCAAAATCCACTACCGGTCAACCTCTAGTTTTTGTTTCGAATACTTGGGACTTTGATGAACTGAACGAAATAGGTAGCCTGTATTTTTATTTATTCTCTCACCTTTCCATCTTCAATTTTTTTTTATGTTGTGACAATGCATTCTGGGATTTTATTGCATACTCGCAATTTTAAGAGAAGCCTTTTTTCCCCTCTTGCTAAATCACTACTGTGAGTTTATATATATTTCTGAGAGATGAATTCAGAATTGCGATAAACCTGATAAACCTGTCAAAATTGTTTGATAAAAAGTCATAATTACTGTTGTTAGGGAAAGTATATTTACATCTGTATCCCAAATCAAGTTCAGTGCATCTCCAAGAGACAAAACATGTCTGCAGTACATCTATAATGCCTTAAAATGCTGCCTATGTAGGCAACCAACAAGTTTTGCAACACATCCACTCTTTAGCATAAAACATAAGAAACCAGTGCAGGGAAACGAAAGAAAAAATAAGAAAGGAAAAAAAAATCTCAGTTTGTTCTAACCCTGAGGCATCAGTGAAGGTGTGTTCAGTGATGTACAGACATACAAAAGCTTGTCATAAAAATTTGCCACCACTCTGTATGACCGCAGCCACCAATGGGGAGTTGCTATGGTTATCTTCTACCTAGAGTGCATATATATTTGAATGCTGTCAAAGATGAATAATGAATGTCAACAGTACAGAGGACAAGATAATATCATAGTAGCAGAGGTCCCATAATCCTTGGACAAATGGTACACTTGTGGGTAATTACAGGCCTACAGATTCAATTATGGCACAAATGACAGAAATACAGAGTTCTGGCATGAAACTCTAGATGGCGCAGTCCGATAGGTCGAACTCAATCTGACCTAATGACATCATCACATGGCATAGCTGATTGGTTCTCTCCTGTATCTGTAGCCAATGAGCTCGCTGTGCAATATTCAAATTAGGGCTGCACGATAAATCGCATGCGATATTTAATGCGCATCTTGTCAGTAAAGCCGGTTTTGTTTACTGACAAGCTGCGCAAAACCATGATCATATATGAACGTGGTTTTGCGCAGCTTTTCAGTGAAGAACGGCTCTGTGTAAGCTCTGCTCCATGTGAAAGCACACACGTGATGGAGATTTACCGCTGAGTACAGAACCGGATGCGCATTAAAAATCGCATGCGATTTATCGTGCAGTCCCAGTTCAAATATATGACTAGTGCTTGTTGTAGCAGTTGCAGCTTGCTTTTGTGTGAAAGACTGACTTCATAACAACACAGTGATAGCTGCTGAAACTAAAAAGTAGCCCAGTGCACATTTACATAAAAGAAGGTAAAATAATCATGAAGAAAAATAATAACAAAAATAAAACAAGCAATTTTAAAAACATAAAACAGGCAATTTTAAAACATGGAAATGATTTAAAAATTGACGTATTTAAAATGAATTTAAAACAGTTAAAAATAGAAAATGATTTTACATAGAATATAGTGAATATGTAAAATACAGTGCAATCAATTCGGACATCGCACATTGCTCATTCAACAAATGCACAGCTAAACAGATGAGTTTTGAGTCTAGATTTAAATGTGACTAATGTTTTTAGCACATCTGATCTCTTTCTGGAAGCTGATTCCAGCTGCGGGCGGGCATAGTAACTAAAGGCGGACTCCCCTTGTTTTGTGTGAACCCTTGGTATTTCTAACTGACTCGATCCTAATGATCTGAGTGGTCTGTTAGGTTTATATTCAGTGAACATATCTGCAATATATTTTGGTCCTAGGTCATTGAGTGATTTATAAACGAGTAAAAGTACTTTAAAATCAATCCTAAATGTAACTGGAAGCCAGTGTAAGGACCTGAGGACTGGTGTGATATGCTCAGATTTTCTGGTTCTAGTCAGAATCCTGGCAGCAGCGTTCTGGATGAGCTGCAGCTGTCTAATGTTTAACTGGAAGCCGCCGGTGAGGAGGACCATTACAATAGTCCACCCTGCTGGTGATAAAGGCATGAACAAGTTTCTCTAAGTCTTGACTGGAAACAAAACATCTAATTCTTGCAATGTTTTTTTAGATGATAGTATGCTGATTTAGTTACTGCTTTGACATGACTACTGAAACTAAGGTCTGTCTCCAGAATCACACCAAGATTCCTGACTTGATTTTTAGTTGTTTTGTCCCCTTGAGTCAAGGTATGCATTCACCTTGAAAACTTCATCTTTGTTTCCAAATGCAATAACTTCAGTTTTTTCCTTGTTTAACTGAAGAAAGTTCTGGCACATCCAACTATTAATTTCATCAATACATTGGCAGAGGGAGTCAATGGGGCTGTAGTCATTTGGCGATAAGGCTAGGTAAATCTGGGTATCATCAGCATAGCTGTGATAGGCAATTTGGTTCTTTCTCATTATCTGACTTAGTGGGAGCATATACAGGCTAAACAAGAGCGGTGGCAGAATTGAGCCTTGTGGGACTCCGCATGTCATGGACGTCCAATTAGACTTATGCTCTCCTAGACTCACATAATAACCTCTCCCTTCTAAGTATGACCTGAACCATTTGAGTACCATCCCAGAAAGCCCGACCCAGTTTTCCAGTCTCTCTAGTATTATGTTATGATTGATAGTGTCAAACGCAGCACTGAGATCTAGCAATACCAGCACTGATATTTTGCCAGAGTCAGAATTTAAGCGAATATCATTTATTATCTTAATGAGCGCTGTCTCTGTGCTGTGATGCAGTCGAAAACCAGATTGAAAATTGTCCAGGTATCCATTTGAGTTTAAGTATTTGTTCAGCTGATTAAAAACTAACTTTTCTATAATTTTGCCTATAAAAGGAAGATTAGATATTGGTCTATAATTGCTCAGAATGGTGTTATCAAGATTGCTCTTTTTCAGGAGGGGCTTTACAACTGCAGTTTTCAGGGAGTTTGGAAATGTCCCAGAAAGAAGTGAGGCGTTCACCACTTCTAAGAGATCTGCTTCTAAACAGTTAAGCACACTTTTGAAAAAAGATGTGGGAAGTGTGTCAAGATCGCAGGTTGACGATTTTAGGTGCTGCACTATTTCTTCCAAAATTTTGCTATCAATTGCTTCAAAAATAGACATAGTATCTTTTTGATATTGCGTCCAGATCTGTCTGACCTCTGCATTACTTGAGGATGTGCTAATTGCCTTCCTGATATTAATGATCTTCTCAGAAAAGAAGGAAGCAAACTCATTGCATTTGGTAACTGAGAGCATTTCACTGGGAAGTCTGACTTGGGGGGTTTGTCAGTCTCTCAACAGTGGCAAAAAAGAGTACGAGTGTTGTTTAAGTTACTGTTTATAAGGTTTGAGAAGGAAATTCTGTCTAGCTGTGGCTAGTTTCTCATTAAAAGCATGAAGGCTGTCTTTATAAATGCTATAGTGAATTTCAAGTTTCGTCTTCCGCCCACATCCGCTCGGCTTTTCTGCATTGTCTTTTCATAGTCTGAACTGCTGTTGATCTTCTCCAAACTGATTTCTGTCTGTTTGTTTTCTTACTGACTATTATTGGAGCAATATCATCAATAACATTCTTAACTTTTGAGTTAAAGGAATCAAGGAGAATATCAACAGAGTCTGCAGAAATGCTTGGTGTTAGAGATATAGCCTCCATAAACCGCACACTAGTGTTATCGTTAATGCATCTCCTTCTGACAGAGACAGATCTAGATTCATTGGTAGCAGAGATCAATATATCAAAGAAAATACAGAAGTGATCAGATAGTGCTACGTCCTTAATAACAATGGATAAAATGTTTAGACCCCTACTGATGATTAAATCTAGAGTGTGTCCACCTTTGTGTGTGGGTCCATGCACATGCTGAATTAGGTCAAAAGTGTTTAGAACCGTTATCATTTCTTTTGTAATTTTGTTTTCTGCATTATCTATATGAATATTAAAATCCCCTGCAATGGTAAAACAGTCAAACTCTGAGGAAATCATTGATAGCATTTCTGTGACCTCTTCAACAAAGGCTGGAGAGTATTTTGGAGGCCTGTAAATAATGATAAACAGAATGCGTGGAGCACCTTTCAGCACAATCCCTAGATATTCAAAAGACAAGTACTGACCAAATGACATTTGCTTGCGTTGATAGACATCTTTAAATAGAGCAGCTACACCTCCACCTCTCCTAACAGTCCTGCAGACACTCATGAAAGTAAAGTTAGGAGGGGCTGCTTCATTGAGGACTGTTGCACTGCAGCTGTCTTCTAGCCATGTTTCATTTAGAAACATAAAATCCAGATTGTTTGTGGTTATAAAGTCATTGATTAGAAATGATTTATTTTTTAGTGAGCGAATGTTTAAAAATGCCAACTTGATGGCAGTACTTTGTGTCTTTATATCAATCTTAGTTTGATGCATTATAGGTCGCAGATTCGATGAGTTTGCCCTTGAGCTTGAAAAGACCTTAGACTTTCTATCACGTGATAAAACTGAAATATAGAAAGCTACAGGCACGCTGGGTTCCCGCTTGTTCTGTAAACATTTGTGAATGTTGCTGCTATTATAGCGGGGACCCGACACATATCACTGAGAGCTGCTATCAGTTGTTTTTGGTTCACCTACGGCAGATGGAGGGATTTGGGCCCTGACGTTGTGGCAGCGGTCGGAGAGCTCTCACAGGAGCAGGGCCCACAGGCTTTGGTGGTTGGGGAGCCCGCCATTTTTTTTGGTGATATTTGCGGGCTTGCAGCGAATGAGTGAGAGAGTTTAGTCCCAGCATACACCAATTCCTCCATTTTCTGTGAGAAGCACAGAAGTGGAGATGCTGGAGAGAGGGATAATGTGTCCGGTGAGAGGGGCTGTGTCTCTGGTGTTTCCAGTGACTGTGATATGTTGTCCTGGCTTCCCTGGCTGTTTTCCAGAAGGTCGTCCTTGGGTGCTGAGTCTTGTATCTGTTTTGATACATCACAGTCTGTCTGTGAGGAGCTCTGTGGGCAGGGCTCAGCCGGGATAGTGTCCAATCAGAAGTGCTTGTTGTGGCTGGATGGTGTTATCAGTGTCCTTGTGGGATATGTCAACCACATGATGACTCGGACCTGGTGTGTGTGTGCTGAATGAATTGACATACTCTGCTGAAGGATGGCGTAAGCAGAAGTAGAAATTGTCCTTAAGCACTCTAGCTCCAAGTTTGTTAGGGTGGAGGCCATCCGGGTTTAAACAGTTGTCTATGGCCCCAGAACAGATTGAAGTTGTCGATGAAATTTACTCCTTTTATATTGCAAGATCTTTGTAGCCATGTGTTCAGCCCAAGCAACCGTGAAAACATATTTGTTCCCCTTGCTGGAAGTGGTCCACTGATGAACGACTGAACTTTGAGTCTTCGAAGTGTTTCAAAGAGTTCACTGAAGTCCTTATTAAGGAATATCATTCTTCCCCACATGGATGATGATTCGATTTGCAGACTTGTGCTTCATCAGAATGTTCTGAAGTTCCTTGTTCACATCAGAAACCGTTGCTTGAGGAAGGCAGCATGTTGTTGTAGTCCTGCTACTGATGTTTCTGATAATAGAGTCACCCACTATCAGAGTCCTGGGCTCGGCTGCGCTCTGAGCTGAATGCTGCTGTCTGCTCGACCTTGAGCGCCTGTTAGTAGCAGTGTTAGCTGCTGGCTGATCCGATACATGTTTAATCACATTTGGGGATTCCTCACCCGCATTCATTAATGCTTCAAATCTGTTCTCAAGATGTATAGGGGGTGGCAGAATACCAGTATTCACAAGCCTTGTAATAGTCGAATCTGGGGTAGAGGATGCTACAGCAGCAATACGAGAAACTCGTGACAATCTGATGTCTTGTGTTCCTTTGGGTCTCGCTCCCTGTTTGTGCCATCGATTAGTGTGGCGATCAGTTTCGGCTTGTTCCTCTACACTTGGTATAAACTGTTGAGATTCAGAAGATTCATGGGACTCACCGGCTGTATGCTGAGAGGGTCCATGACGACGGTCTGCTGAGTGTTCCGCCTGTTTGGAAGTCCAGCAAGTAACTTTGTTTCAAGAACCACAATCCTTTGTAGAAGTTTGCAGCAGTTTATGCAACAAGTATATTCAACAGGAGGTGTAGAAGTTTGTATTCTGTTTGAATGTAGGTAGTTGTTTTCCCGTCTCCGGAATGTAAGCTGCTGGCAGTGGGAGGCAAAGTCTTCTTTTTGTAGTATAATTCTAGTCCCAAAGAGTTTTTAGTTTTAGTGTTTGTGCCAAAAATCTGTTGTTTGAGCACTGTGCTGATCTGCTGAAGTAAAAATCTTAGAAAAATCTGAGAAAAGTACAGAAATAAGAAGCAAAGCGCAGAGCAGTAAGCTAGAAAGTCCGAACGGTAGCAAAGACAGAAATAAGAAGCAAAGCGCAGTGTAGTAGTTTAGGATTTCCTTCAGAAACCCTCCACCTTCCCCAGCTCCACCTGTATAGATCTGCTATGAGGTGATTCATGTATGCTGTATGGGGGTACTTGCTAGTGCTAATAGATCTGCAACTGCTAATATTCCACCAAGACCAAATACATTAACACTGTCATATATATTACCATGCCAAACCCTCCGAGAGTTGTCATGACAGAAATGTCTTTAAAGTGCAAGTGAGTCATGACTCCCTGGCAGCCGCACCTGTAGGTGTGTCATTGTGGTCAGACCGTTTCACACACACACACACACACACACTGTTTGTGTGCGTCCTTCTCATATTTCTTTCATTATAATGGACAACCAGAGCATAACAACATATCTTTTTTCTTTTAGCTGTTCCCAAATGATCTATTCTATACACACTGACAGATGTGTGACAGTCAAACCTAAGGGACGCAGAACATATAAAAGTTCCCAAGGAGCAAAGGGCATTTACAACTTCTTATGACACAGCAGGGGCAATTTACTGTTAAGATGACCTACTAAACAACGTCCATGGATGCATTCGGGCTTTTATGAACATTCAAAAGAATAAAATAGAATAAAAAACAATACAATTCGATACAGTGTCTGGAAGTGAAAGTTTGCTTTGGGTTGATCATTTGAATTCCTTACACAAGCACAGCACCAACATTTGCAAGGTAAATGAGCTCTGAGTGTGCAGGAAATATTATGTATTTCTAAAAGTAAGGGCCTAATGAATGGTTGTACACACTTGATCAGACTAAAAATGATGCAGTGATGCCTTGACCATCAGCAGTGACAGTGCATTCCTCAGACATAATAGAGGCATAAATGCACTCGCTCCAATGCATATGAACACAGCACAGAATACACTCGTGCTGGGATGATTTACTGTGTTTTGCCTCATGATACTATATTTGGACTATTTTTCTTTTTCAAAACTACCAATTATCCAATTTCCGCTTGCTTCCAATGAACCAAAAACACTCGCATCCAACTTAAAAGCGAAAGCGAACATCATGCACAGATGAAACTCACCTCTGTCGCTCTCCGCCTGCAGTCCGTCGGTGAAGTGTGTAGGCATTCACATGAACTCAGTCCCGGTGTCCCGGATGTTGATCCTCGGTGACGTCACGCGCGTCCAGGGAAGCGCCTGCCTCCGCGAGAAAAATGCTGAAACGCACTGCATTTTCTGATTATCCGACGTTACAAATTATGTATATTAGCATGGCTTTTGATCTTTAATGTCTTGTTTGTTGGTTGAAATTAATGGAAAACAGCGCACTGTAGTGTTTTCCAATTATAAAACAAAATAAAAATAGAAAAAAAAACTTTGCCTCTTTTTCCCCCTAAACTTTACACACAGACACAAAATGCAAAATGCCTCACATCTCTTGCAAAGTGAAGCACAGCGTTCAAAATACACTTATTCAAAACCCAAAGCTCTTCTTTCAAGATCTCCTGTACATTTACAGGATCAAGATCAAGATACTTTTGGTGTGTTACATAGAGAATTGTGTTTTGTGTGACAAGTAAATATTTTGTGTGAGCAGTTGAAAAAAACTGTAGGCCTAATAAATTGAGTGCATTTAATATTATAAATATGATAAACAAAACATCCAAAGTAATTATACATGTTCTTTCGATTTTATTCATTATTTATTTTTTTACAACAATGACAACAATCACCTATCTACACACACTAGTCAAGAGTGTTTGGGAATATTCACACATAAAAAACATGATGAAACAATTTAGAAATAATGTATAATGTAATAATGTATCTCTTTACATGTAATACTTGCAAATTCAGTGTTTCTTGGGGAAAAGATATTGTCTTTACTTTAATTGCTTTGTAATCTGAGTATTTCTCAGCTTTGTATATAGGCTATATATATTCTGGTGTGATTTTAAAGTTTTCTTTAGGGACCAAAGATTAAAAAATTCTAAACCTTCTTTTCATGACGTTGGCAGTCCTTCACGAGCACATCCTGGGGTTCAGACGAGGGAAGCATGTGAAGCCATCAGTAATTGCTTGGGCCCCCTTCCAGGGCTGGTGCGCGGCTGCAGGGGGCCAATATGGTTATAAGGATAATGGAGAATAAGGTACTTTAGAATGCACCTTATTATCCAATGACATAAACTGCATTGTTGGTGTTGTCTTTAATTAAACATTTAATATGATGAAATAAATCATACCTTCTTATAAACTGATACTGAGTTTGATTTTATTGAATTTCAGAGGTGTGTGTGTGTAGGCTATTAATTCAGTAACAAACCCACAATTCTCTTATGGCACGTACATTCTGTGTACATTTACATCTCAAGTAGTGTGAATTCAGGGAAAACCTGTCATTTAGATACTTAGATGTTTTTTCTTTTTTTTTTTACTTTTGTTAAGGTCCAGCAATAATATTTTAATTTGAATACAGTTCAAATGAAGCGTTATTTGAAAGATATATACCAACAAACATTTTGAGGTCATGTAGGGCCTAACTGTCATGTCTTAAAAAATGATTTGTCTGAGTTTAAAAGCTTGTTACTATATTTTAGAGGTGTGTGTGTGTGTGTGTGCTGAGTATGTCATTCAGTAACAAACCTTCCATTCATCTTCAATTATTTTATCCAAATTACTAGAATTACATTTTTCTAGTTTTCTTCAAACATATTTTAGGCTGATCTTTGTGCAGCTGAGATCTGCTGTATTTGTGGCTACTGTCTAAAAAGCAACAAAGCCTAAATAATGTTGTAAGCGCATGATATATTCCCAACATGTATAACATAAGTGATGTGTATTAATATTATCATATTTTTTTACATGGCTAATATGTGGTGCAATAGTCATAATCTTCAGAAATCGCTCCCACAATTCATATTTGAGCTCCACAGCAGCAGACCACCTGATGGTCAAAGTGGCATTACGTCAATAAAGTGTGCACTCAGAGGAAGACCATGAGGATGAGGTCTTAGCAGTGTGAAATGCTAGCTAGCTAAGTAGCTCAAATTCTACAAAGCACTATTATCATTCCTCACCGCCCACTCGTGTGATATAATGGGCTCCTTCACGTCTGAAGCTCTGTTCACATGGCATGTGTTTGCAAAGGACTATTTTCTGCAAAGCTGCCATCAAACAATATGAACTGAGAAACGTCATACATCAAAATGAAAATTATATTAAGAATTCACACACACATGCTCACTAAAACATATCCAGTATTACCTCATTTGCCAAATAATGCAATGTTTTGTTCTGTAACTCTTGTTTAATCCTCAGTCAGTTGACTTTGGAAATAATATTTAATAGACTGATTGCCATCTAAAATGCCATGGCCAGCATTAAATGAAGAATTTAGCATACTTAATTAATTGTCAATATATTTATTATAGCCTAGCGGGCCTATGTTTTAACTATTGTAATATTCCCCTTTGAAAGTTTGTTAAAATTGGCTTTTTAAATATGAACCAATCTGATTTGTCGTGATGCAATTACAACTAAAAATGACATTCAATCCTGAATGTGCAATTGTGTTTCCTGTTCACTACATTAAAGCTGTAACTATATGTATCTAATGTAATCTCTCAGCTCTCTTTACATAGTTTGATATAAAAGTATGCTCAACTTAAAAGGGTCATCGGATGCTACATGCACTTTTTACAAGTTGTTTGAACTGAAATGTGTGTTGGCAGTGTGTGTACATAACCACCCTATAATGATAAAAATCAACCAAGTGTTTTTTTTTTTTTAATTCTCATTAAATCATTTCCCCTTTCTTAAATCGAGCCAATCTCCGATGCCTGTCTGTATGACGTCACACAGGCCCCTCCCACGACAGTTTGATTGACAGTAGCGTTTCAGCACAGACTGGACTGGTGTCTTACCTTAGACCTGCCCTGAGTGACTGTCATCATTCATCACATCCATTGTTTCACCACCGGAGCAGATGTAGACAAGAATGACTCCTAAGTGATTGAGGTGTTCTCTTGTTGGATGTAATAATGAACATAGCAATCGTCATTTACTCCCGACATATGAGCTGCTGAAGGTGCAGTGGATTACGTTTGTTTTTGAAGGGAATGCGCTCCCCGATCTACCTAAATGCATCTATGTTTGTGCAAATCATTCATGATCCAGCTTCACCTACAGAAGAAGTGAATATACGTTTTTTTTTTTTTAATGAATCTTTGCAAATCACCTTTCCTAATAACGTGCTAATAAGCAAGTTTCACGATGAATGCAGCTAAAGTGAACAGTGTGCCTCAGAGAGGGGCGGGGTCAGCAGAGCTCATTAACATTTAAAGGAAAACGCTACAAAACGGCTTGCTCTGAAAAGAGCTGTTTTTGAGAGGTTAATATATTTTTTTTTACACTACCATTGAGTAATTTTAACCAAACTATATTACAGACTTTTCATTAAGACCCTTAAAGAATCATATCAACTTGTGGCCATCTTGGCAGTGCGTCACCGTGCGACTTTCCCGAATAATCGAAAATGGGCAAAAAGGCAGGAGCTGGTTGCTGAAGCCACACCCACCTAGCTCAACGGCAGTGTCAGCAACGGCAATCCACCCTTCACTCAAGTGGCCACGCTCTTCATTATGCAGAACTTTCAGGCTTAATATAATTGAAACGGATGAGTTATAAAAAAATCACCCCCTCACAGTTGTCATGAAGGGCAAAATTAGCTATATAGACCAAAATCATTTTTTGGACAAGGCTGTAAACATTTTTTTTTTTTTTTTTTTTTTGCTGCTGTAGAGTTGGGCATTTTAACATGGAGAGTCTTTGAGATTGACTCCCTTTTGCAGCCAGCCTCTAGCGGCCAGTTGATGAGCTAAAGTTTAAGTCACTTCCTTGTTGGCTTCACGAGAGAGAGTGGGAGGATGCCGCTTGGTATAAACAGTATGCCAAATCGAAATATAAAATCGTGCTATTGATATGCACTTTCATGAGATCGGGTTGACATAATATACTTGCTGTCACATGTGTTCTGTGTAGGTTCCTTTTGTTTGTCTTTTGATTTTTATGTTGAAGTGTTTCCTGTGCTGTTTTTGTAGTCAATTTGTAGTTTTTGCCCTTGATTAGTCTAATTGCTCCAGTTTGTTACCCCCTGTGTATATACTGTATACCCTGTGTTTCAGTCTTTGTTGGATGGTTGTTGTCTTAAGACAAACACAAGGAACCTCCAAAGAACACAAGTGGCACTTGCTCAACAAACCTCTCAACTGCTTGATTGCTTGTATCATTGCAAAACGTAAACTAATCTCCCTGCTGTAATCTGTTAAATGCAACTATAAGGATATATTATAAACATTAACATCATGAATTTCACTAAAGCTACTTTGAAACAATGTGTATTATGAAAACCACTATTCAAATATAATTGGACAACAACATTTAGGCTGGTGAGCGCTCATGAGCTACCAAGATGGCAGATTTAAAATCAGATGGCTTTCTCCACAAATACTATGGACCTCTTCGACTCTAACAGATGTTTTGTTGGTGCTACAGTCATTCGTAATGATGTCAACCAACATATTAGAATGGCACACTTTAGTTTTGGACTATATGGACACAAATACTTAGCAAAACGGAACTGATGCTTATAAAATTGCTTCACAAGCTAAAGGCCGTTTCACATGACTCGAGTCATGGCTTCAACTCATCATGCAACGCTTGACTTCCACTGGCTATAAGTCTACAGCAAACAGGGTCAAAATCACATCTGACTGAACTTTGAGCTTTGCATTACAAAACCCAACCTTCTCCAGTTTATGCTTTATGGAACGTAAAAACAAATCACGTGAAAGTGCCTTGAGACCTCAAATGTTGTGTATCAGCTCAAATATAAAAAAGATATTCATCACATTTTTTGACACTTCATATTGTTGTATTAGACTGTACCAAGGCAAATGTGCACTCTTGAACGGCAAGTAGCAGAACATTGAAAAACGATTTCCATCTTATTGTGGACACAAAGTTTGCTCGGATACTGATTTTTACAACAACAAAAAAAAGATGTATGAAGTCCTAACGGAATACTGAACAGTACTGTATTTAACCCTCTAGGCACATTAGAGTAAACAATCAAGATGAACACAAACTTTTATTTTACAGATGGTGCAAAACTGAAATGATGAATCGACCATGAATGAGATGTGAAACTCAAAAGGCAGCAAAGTAAACGAAAAATGCCTAGCTTATGTACATGTACAATTTATTCAATACAAATAAAAACAAAACACTCTTCTTTTTAAATTTCAATTCTTCAAAACTATAAGAAGGTCATAAGAAATAACGGCAGAGTTGTCCAGCAGCATACAATCACACAAGGCCCTGATTGGCTTTTAGTGTTTCTAAGTCATGTGATGGTGAAAGCGTAGCAGCGTGGGCGGAGCTCAGGAGCTGATTGGAGGGATGAGATCAGCTGACTCTACGGTATCCTCACAGGGGCTGTGCGTCTGCTCAGAGCTCTCCAGATTGAGCTGCTGCTGAGTCTGAATCTTCAGAATGAGCTCCTTGATCTCGTCCCGCTTGGTTTTCATCCGTTGTTGGGGAAACCAATCCAATAAATTCATCGGGAGATGAAAGCTTGGAAGAGGTTTCTAGGGGGAAAAAGACAAAACCAATTAAAATAATTAATTATTGCATTAGTTGCCAACTCAAGTCAGTTCAGTTAAACGAGGGACACTAAAGTGTCTTTTCATCAGCATGTAATACTTTTCTCTTCTCCTGAATCAACTTCTTTGCTGACATAAGTCAACATGAGTGGAGAAAAATGTAATCAATAATGTACTACATCATTGTTGTAGAGCTGATTCATCTGTAGATCATTTCTTTGTTTAATCTATTATTTAAAAAAAAATGTTATTCCTCATTCTGCCCAATGTTGTCCAAAGTTAATGAAAACAAGTATAGTGAATGTATCTATGTAGGCTATGAGCAACTGAACATTATGTGAAATAAAGGGGTTACAATTAAAAACAACTGCTTACCATTTGAAAGTAGATAATTATAACAATAATGATCATATGATAAACCGATCACATTTATATTCTGAAAACTAAAAATACAATTACTTGTAAAATTTTAGACCTGCATTAAATGTCAAACTAGTAATGCTTTAGAAAAATGTACAAAGACTTAGTCAGAATTGTTGCGCTTCATACTGTATGTGTGCCATCACTTTTTTAACAGAGATTTGCTGTCAGGATGAGCCTTCATGCAAAATAGAAATGTGTGACTTTCTAACATTTACAGAGAAGGATACATGTGTAAAATGCAAGTTAATGTGTTGAGGAAAACAAGCCTCAAAAGCATGAAACAGCTCCGCCATTGTTGTGTATGTTTGTTCGCGCTTGCCTTTTAAATCGACACGTACATACCTACATACCTAACACGTACTACGCACGCGCATGACGTCACCGATTTCAAAGATTCCCATATTGGGTGTTTACATGGAAGCGACAACAATGTGCACTTTGAAACCAGTTTTCAAAAATATGCGTTTTCAGTCCCCAAAACACAGTTTTCAAGTAAACAAACAGTCAAAACGCATAAACAGTTTTCCATTTTTGGCTGAAAACGTCATGTAAACGGCCCCTATGGTTACTGGTTCCTTTAATGATTCTTTTAATATATCTGAGCACAAAAAAAAGCAACACTTCTGCCAAAATTCTGATATATGTTAACATAATTGTAATTTTTTTTTTTTATAGTTTTTTTTATTTTTTATTTCACAGCCCATGAAAGCTGCACTTAACAGCTGGGGACAGACACAGTTGTATGAAAATTCCAGTAACACTTCAGTTTAGGGACCAATTCTCACTATTAACTAGCATGCACACTATTAACATATTGGCTGTTTATTAGTACTTATAAAGCACATATTAAGTGTCTTATTCTGCATAACCGTATGTTAAATCAATTAAACCTTACTCATACATAATAGTAACAACTACCTTACTATTGCTACAAGCAGCAAATTAGGAGATTATTGTGGCGTCGTAGTAAAGGTCCAAAATTTTCGTATTTGTCATCCTAAAAATTCGTCACACAGAAACTCTGCACACAGAGTCCGATGCATATTAATTAATCCGTTGCAAAAAAAATTGCAAAACAATACTAATGGAGTCTTCAAGCAGCGAGGATGATTTTGTTGTCCTCTCGCGTCTTAAAAAGAGAAAAAGAAAGGAAATATTGGGTCCATCCAATCCTGGGATATAGAGAGGAAGGATGGTTTTGTTTTCTTATGGATTTTTGAGATTATCACAGGCGATTTAAAGTTTACTTTCAGGATGTCAGTGGCTCAGTTTGATGCTTTTGCTAGCGAAACTAGAGCCACATACTAAAAAGAAGACCACCAATTTCTGTGAACTCAGTGTGCAAGGATCTTTACAGTGCTTTGTGCTGCGAGATGAAGGAAATGAACTTGACAGTCACCATTCTGGATTTTGTTGTTTGCTTGTATGGTGGCTCTGAATTGTCAAAACACCTTTTTAAATTTATGCAAAGATTTCGGACTCACTGTGCAATGGCCTTTAGAATTGGTCCAAAAACTAAAGTGAGAATTACCTATTAGATTTAACGTGAAACTATTCCACTGCAATGTCATTCATCGTTAAATGTGTGAACAAAAACGTAGAATATGAAGAAGCTCTGGCAGTGTCCTCTCACCTCAAAGAAGCTCTCCACATACTGCAGCACATAAACTCCACAGTCACTGAAGTTATCCTGCTGGGGCACACGAGGACTCGAGCCCTTCATCACATACTTCCCAAAACTCCTCTTGGAGCCTTTCTTCACCTCCCACTCCACCTCTAGATACCTGCACAAACACCAGGACAAACACTCACTAATATACATGCAAACTTATAGCCACTCTCATTAAAAACTCATGCTGATTGTCCATGATTATCACAGAAAACTAACTATTCTTTTAGTAAGTACAAGCAAAAATATCTGTGATCAGACAATCACATCCATTTAAAGGTTTTATTTTTACTCGTCTGTGTCGGAGCAATAACTTACTCTCGTAATGTTTTCACCACAGTCGACCTGGTTGGTCCACGCAGGGAGTCCATGATCAGAATACAAGGCCTGAGGATTTTAATAACATGACAACGAGGGCTGAAAAATAGGAACTGAATTGGAACAATTTACAATTAAATTCTAAATGGTAAACAACCCAGATCATTGTTTATAATATACTGGTTTAAAGAAGGGATACACTGATGTATCGGCCAATAATCGGTATCAGCCGATAAAAGTAATTGTTTAAAAACAGCAGATGATCAGGGACTATTTATTTCCTGTCAGTCAACAGGGGGCAGAAAATGTATCAGACAGCAAGTTGCATGAAGAAAATGCATTTATCATACTTATGTAAGACTATAAGACATTAACGCAAGTTCTATTTGACCCAATGAATCATAGTTCAAGCCAAGTTTGCCAGGTCCACGGTTTCCTCTTCACCAAAAATGATTTGTAATGCGTCTCTGATCCAAATATTGCAAATAGCTTTGTGCTTTATGTCTAAAAAGAAACAGTCTCAGCTTTCAAATCCTGTACTTTTTATTACAAAAAGCAAACAATAAATGACGTTTTAAAGCTCTGATAACGTAAACAATGTATGCGAGTGATGTTGCTGTTGGTGAAATAACATGCAATATACAAGATAAGTTACAAAAGCATAGAACAGAAAATTAAGGCAAGCAATTAATTAAAGGGGTCATATGATGCGATTTCATAGAATAGAATAGATAAGATCCCTAAAGTTGCAAAGACTACAGTCTCAAACCCAAAGAGATATTCTTTATATAACTTAAGACTTGTCCACGCCCTCCTAAAATGCCTTGTTTAAACTCCCACGTCTACATCACGATGTGGGAAGATTTGCATAACACCGCCCAAATGTTCACGCAAAGAAAGAAGGCGTAACTTTGATTCTGCGCCATGTCGTGGAGACGCTGTTTCGTTGTGAAAGCGAAAATACTTTGTTTAGCCTTCCAAAAGAGGGCAAAACTAGAAATCAGTGGTTGAGTTTGTTTGTTGTTTCTCCGATCACAAATGCAGACATGGTTTTATGTTTACGTGGCGTGATTCAATGCAATGCATAAAAACACAGTATAAGTCATTATAATCTGTAATTATGTCCCCACTGGATGCAACAAATGCCTCGTTTGTAATGGGTTTTATTGTTTTTGTCTTGTTGCGCCGGTGTTCTGACCGGGACACGCATCACAGTATGACAAGGGACGTAACATTTCCGTCACACGCACGCTTGAGGCATTCTCAGTCCACTATTAGATGCGCACTCACTAGTCCAACCTACTAGACTTCATGTAATGCAGCGGTTCTCAATTCCAGTCCTCGTGACCCTCTGCTCTGCACATTTTGTATGTCTCTCTTATCGCTTCAGACATTTGTTCTATTCTAACGTAAGTGCCCTGCGAAGTGGACATCACAGGATATTCTGCCATGATTCCAGTTTGAAGCGAACGTGTATGTTCCATTCAAAGTATGTTACATTGAAGTGTGCGAGACGTGAATTTAAATTGTATTTATTTACAGAGGTATATGATGTCACACTTGTCCATGTGTGAAGACGTTGCACAGCGCAAATCCGTGAATGAATGTTCCGAAGTGAGGTAAACTTCTTCAGATTTCCCCTGCTCATGGAGTAGGGAGCAATGAACACTTTGTAGGGACCATGTTAATGGGAACACAGTTAAATGCACGGGGCTCACTTCTAATGAGCTGATTATCTGAATCAGGTGTCTTAATAAAGAGAGACATAACAAATGTGCAGATCAGGGGGTCGCGAGGACTGCTGATGTAATGTATGCGCACATTCTGTAGGTGTTTTGTTTGCAATTCGTTTCGCAATATCCTTGTTAATATCAAATCGTACATCTTTAAAACAACAATTACGATATTATCACAGACCATACATATCGCACACCCCTATGTTTAGATATTTATAATGCTTCTTATCGATCCACCAGTTCACATTTAAAGCTATGCGTGTTTGCAGGGTAAAAACATGGATTGATTTTCGCACTGGAATGAACTCTGAACAAAAGAACAGTTTTATTGAAAATGCTCATTCATTCTCTGCCAGCATGTGGAGCGTTTGGTAGAAATATAACTCTTTCCCCAGTAACAGCAGAACACAAAGCAGCACAGCACCAGACTTTGAACATGCAGCGCTCGTGTTTATTCAATTAAATCTTAGCCTTTTGAAGTTTAATCTTCACTTCAGCCATATCACAATTCTGGTCTTTCCATCTCCAAATTTAAGACCTTTTGGAATCATAATTAAGACTTTCTTGTACAATTTAAGACTTTTAAAGGCCTTAAATTTGATACAACTAAATTTAAGACTTTAAGACTTTTTTATAAGACCCGCAGAAACCCTGTTTGATAATCATACTGAATATTATCCAGATGTAGTTTTTGATAAAAATGTGATTTTCTCACCTTTTTGCGCAAAACTATAAATTTTTAATGAAACCTACCTATATTCAAGTGTTGATAGAAAAAGAATGCTTTAAGCTAGAATAAAACTTTTTTTTTTGTTTAAAAGTAGAGGCTCTGATCTTTATTTTGGTGTATTGCATATTCAAATATTCATACAGCAAAATATACTGGAGGCCATCAAATTTTAGTGAAAATCATTGGCGGTGGCTGGCAACTTTTTTTTCGAAAATGCTGGTGGGGAAAGAGTTAAACTCTTCTGTAGCTTTCAAACAGTAAAACAAACAGGGTTAATATTGGGTCAACAAAGCTAACGTGCACACATTTATCTGATTTGATGTAACTGATTCACTCGGTTCTAACCAAAATATTTAATATAATGTCTTAGCTATGCAAAGTTATTTGAGGAATATTTGCTCTTACTGTTTGCAGATGGTGGGTTTGGACGTCAACTCTGCTTTGTCAAAGCTCGCACACTCATCGACCAAACTGTCATCTTCACTACACTCGTCCTGAAAACACAGATGACAATATGTGAGAGACAGACAAAACTCCCCAAAATCATCCAAACATTACGTTTCTTATCAAAATCTAATACACACACTACACCATAATTATAATTGAAAATAGTATTTTTCCATTATGAGTGTGAGTGTTTTTTTTATAATGTGATGTGTATTTTAGTGTAGGTTTTATGTGATATGTGTAACAAATATAATATATCACCAAATGAATGTAATCTTACTATATTTTTAAATGACCTCACAACCTTCCATGTAAACAAATGAACACAATGTTGGAAACTATTTATTAAAATTTCTGTTACCGAAAATAGTTCAATTTTTGGCTTGTCACAAGCACTTTGCATGTGTAACCTTTTTATTTACATTTAAGTATGTACAGTAACAGAACCATTCAAAAATTTGGGGTCAATGAGATTCTTTCAATGTTGCTAAAAGCCTCATCAATGCTGAATTTTCAGCATCATTACACCAGTCCTCAGTGTCAACTGATCCTTCAGAAATAATTCTAAAATGCCAATTTGCTGCTTAAGAATTGTTTTAGTATTATTATCAATGTTGAAAACAGTTGTGCTGCTTAACATTTTTGTTGAAACTGTGGTCATTTTCTCTTAGAATTCCATGAAGAATAGAAAATTCCAAAGAACAGCATTTATTTAAATTATAAATTGTTTGTAGCATTGCACAGATAAAATAAATAAATATTTACATCCCTACAACATATGCTCACTTTGATGGCTACATGACAAAAGTCAACTTAGCCAAACTGCGGCAACATACCTGACATGAGCTTTGGTCATCTGAGTGATGGGGGTCATCTGTCCCATAACACTCGATTATTCGGTGTAAACCATCTAGAATAAAAACCAAACAGAAATCAAGCAGTGACACAGCGGCAGTCTGCATTCAATCACTCGTGTGGCTCACATGCTCACCTGTGTACTGCTGCTGTCTGTTCACATCAGCCGCAGATCTGTGTGGGACGGCCGTGTGCTGTCTGACATCATCCAGCTCATCTGAACCTCCATCGGTGGGCGGGCTGGAGGAGACAGCAGCGCTCTGGGCTTGAGTTTGAGGCTGGTACAGCGGGTTTGGCTCAACATGAGCCTTCTCCAGACCCGGAAAACAGATTATGGCCAGATACCAGTGTGCACTAGATGGACACAGAAAGACATATCAGGAGATCAGAAGTCTCATTACAAAAACATGACAATATGCACACCACTTAGGCAGCTGATTTAAAATAAATCACAATGCATTTGAAGGACAGTTCAACATGTTAATTTAGTGTAAAATACCAGTCAATTGAAGATTTTCATTTCCCCCAAACCATGATTTCAGAAGTGATTTTCCTATCATCCGAGCAATTCAAGCTTGAAGTATAACATTCAAGTTTTTAAACAACACAAGCTGATACTACAGGCAATGCCCTTCCCTAAACCACAGGAGACAACCGAAGGAAGACTTTGCACTGTCAAACTTTCATTTGAATGGCAATGAAAGACATTCACATGCATTCTTTCTCAGGGTGGGCGATATGACCAAAATTTTATATCACAATAACGATATATATCACAATAGTTATTTTTGCTTTTTAATAAGGCTTTTATGATAAAGTTTTTGATGCATAAATTCCTGTCACCAGCGTCAATATCACAAAAAAACTCAAATAAAAAAACCCAGGTCACTGAATGTAACTAACTAATTACAAGCAACAGGAAAAAAAAAAACTACAATATAAATTAATTAAAAACACTTTTAGTTTTCACTGTGTAAATTACATTTCTTATTAAAGTTACAAAAGTGATTTAGTCAAGAGCAGTGAGAGATTTTCTGAATGACAGACAGGAGGAATAACAGGCAGCTTCCCCTTTAAGACCGAACATCCGGACACAATATACTGTTACATGCGTTTTCTTTCTCAGCGGTTTACTTTCACTTAAGACCTAAAAGACTGTTTTTACGAGGATACTTGCAAAGATGGGCATTTTCATACATATAAGAATGTGTATTTAACCATTCAAGGCCAATAAAGCAACAAACATATTTATGTGCTCTATGAGCAGCGGATTCATGTCTCACAGACAGCAATATTGTTTGCATTTAAACGGCTTAAGATCACTCGTTTTTAAACACCAATGCTTAAAAATGTGTGCAAACGATACATTTTCGTGACCACAGCGCACCCCAACTTGACATGAGTGCATAACTGCGATAATACTAATTTCTACCAGTTAATTGCCTCTACTGCCGTATATATCACCACCCCTATTATGGCCAATTCCTCATCTTATCGATGGATAGATGGAGATAAATAAACAGTGTCTTACGACTCATTGATGGGCACAAAGATGAAGTCTTTCTGGAAGAGATCCACGTGACGTGTCCACGTCTTCACTCTGTTGTGTTTCCTCTTCTGTATGCTGCAACACATCACAAAGTCACATCTGAAATGAATCTCAGCACAGTGACTGAGCTCCAAGGAAATGTGAATCTCTGAGATGATGACGTGAGCTCACGGTAAGTTGGATGTGTCGACCGCGTTTCTCCGCTCTCTCTGATTGAGTCTCTTATAGAAGAACGAGCTAAACACGTGACTGCGGATAGCATCTTCCTTCTTCAACTTCTCCAAAAACAGATATCTAGTAGCACACAGCACACAATTATCAGATAATGTCGAATTTATACTTCCAAAAAATGAGGTTTACAATTTTTATTTTTTATATTTGGTCACAACAATTAATATGGACTGAAATAAAGATAATGACTTTAAATAGAAGTCGATGATGACGTCGTTGAGAAACTCTCCGTCGTTCAGACAGTGGAGGTCCTCATTGGTTACAGAGATCCCTCCTTTAGCAGGCGGCGGGGGGTAAACCAACAACCTACAGAAACAAACAAAAACAACACCAACTTCAACATATCTTTGGCATTTTATACATTTATGGAATATTTTATTTCCTGATTTTTTTTCTACTGGCCATCTCTGTTCATCAGCTAAAATTTTCACTGGCCTCCCAAAATTGTCAATGGCCCATAATAAAAAAAAGAATAATTTTTGTTGTTTTTCACCCATGCGACCTTGTATTGTAATAAATGTTAATGTCTTATAAAGACGTTTATATGTCTTAAAAACGTTTAAATAGCCAAGACTTATAAAACATGCAACTGCTAAACTTTTGTGATAATGCACTATATGCTGTATATTGGGGTTGTTGGAAATAATCGATTCTCCGATGCATCGTGATTCTCTTCCAACGAAAAAAAAAAAATAGTTGGTTGTTGATTGGAAAAGTCATGCAGAGAGAAGTCTGTCATTTTCACTATGAAATCAAGTAAAGACATTTTGATTAAACACGTTTGTTTGTTTTTTTCTTGCCAAGCTGAAATGAAATGTTGGCGACAGAGAAGATAGTAAGTGGATAAAAGTGAAAATTTTACCAACTGGCCTGATTTTTTTAGCACTGTACCCAACAACATAAAGGACAATTAGAAAAAAAAAAAATCACTGTGCCAAATCATAGAGAAAATTGAAAACATATGTGCCATATGACACATGAAGATACAACTGATGTGTTTGGTTAGTCTTACTTTATGATAGGACCAGTGAAGGTTGGCTGGAGCTCTGCCATCTCGTCATCGTCTTCACAGTTCTCCTGGAGCCGAGCAGACATCCGCGTTCGCACGCTCGTCGCTGCACAAGTGACGGAGGCTGCTGGGGCTGTATTTACTGTTGCCACAGTAACCGTCACTACCGAAAAGGATGGCGGGGCTGATAGGGTTGAAGATGAAGGTTCGACTATAACTTCTTTAACCTGAGGGGAAGGACAAACATTGGCACCTTTAATACATGAGAATAAAACACACCAAGTCATAATTATCATGACCGAGCACAACATAAATCACCTTTTCACTGGAGGCTTTAATGTACTCAACCAGTCGAACGTTGGCCTCATCAAAATTGATCTTCTTGGGGAAATCTGACAGATTGTTGTTTCTGCCGATTTCAGCAAGGATTTCCTCCAGAATCACCTGCTCTTGCAATGAGGGGCCGCTCTCAAAAATCAATACAATATACTTCTCATCATCTGGAGAGCATCAACAAAAAAAGAAAGGAGTTAGATGTCAGATCAAGTCCAAATACAAGCAATAAAATAACCAACAGAACCAAAAGAAACCAAGATCATAAAGTGCTGCTGAAACAAAATCACTACCAAAAGAAAGTGTTTTGGACAGTGTCATATGTCAAAAAGTCAGATCTAAAAATCAGAGTTTCGCTGCATTAGTAAGGGCCCTATGAAATCCAATTTATTATCCCCGAAATTTCTTTTTTTTTTTCTGTTTAAATTTTTCTAGACTTTGTTTTAATGGTTAAATTAAATTTCATTAGTCAAAAAACATGTCTAACTAATTAAAATCATGAAACTTACACAATTTATGAAATGTTTAACAAAAATTACATTTTAATGCCCTATGAAATGTTTTATTTTTATCAAACTCTGTGTTTTCTATTAATATTCTTGATTCTATTTTTATTAATTAAATTGTAATAATTTAAAAAAAAAATCTCTGTTTAATTGATTTAAAGCAACACTATGTAACTTTTTGTGTGTTCAAAATTTGCAAAATGTGTATAAAGAGCGAGTACCAGGGGTGCACGATAAATATCGGCCGATAATTAATGAGCATCTCACCAGTAAAGCCGGTTCTCTAATCAGAGGTAAATTCCATCAAGTGTGTGATTTCACAAAGAGAAGCGTTTATTACATAGAGCCGTTGTTAACTGACAAGCTGCGCAAATCCACATTCATTATCAGCGTGGATTTACACAGCTTGTCAGTTAACAAAAAAAAAGCGTAGAGCTCTGGGCATACTTTGCTTTTAAGGAGATTTTGCTTTATACGGAGTGTAACGTGACATAACGTCCTGATACTCACTGTTACCGCTGCAGTCGTACCATACTCCTCCCTCGTCCTGACACATCTGCAGCTGAGTCTGTAATCGCTGGCACTCCTCATCGGTGGTCTGCAGAAACAGGACTGGCAGCTTCCTGACAGTACACCACTCACATCTGGTCAGCTCCGACGACCGCAAGAAAACGCTCTCCAACACATTCACATCAGGACCCAATCAACACCACAGCAAACAAACGACAGCTCAAGAAGTCTTATTTTACACAAAAGTCATAATAGTGACTGAATGGACCACATGTAACATTGCTTTCTACTTGAATTTTTTTAAAAGCAGCATCTTACCTTCTGTCTCCAGCTGTATGTTTTCCACTGTAAACTAGAAGAAAAAACCCCACAATGAATAAAATTCTCACAAAGAAAACAAACTAGATGTAACGTACATTTATGTTAGAGGTTGATTGATCCGACTGGTTTTACAGATTAATCTCAAACAGAAAGCAACTATTGGTTATCAGAATCAAAATAATAATCTTAACAGCAATAGTTTACAATGGTTATTCTTCGAATGCTGCATTTATGTATTTATTTAAAATTTTGCACTTATTTTTTTTACAGTCCATACCTATTGTCACATCATTATTTTTTTTTAGATTATATGCACTATTTTACATTGTTTACTTTCATATTATTGATTTAAAAAAAAAAAAGTTTAAAACAAATTGTCTGATTTATCGCTACTCTATATTAGACATTAGTTATCCAGTATCTGTAAAATCCACTATTGGTTGAACTCTAATTTAGGTGAATAATTATAGCAGTCCTCCGGTAAACTATATCAAGCAATCTCAGTTATGGACAATCATTAACATGTAGACAGCATCCAAAAAATAACTCATCTGAGTCTTTTTGACGGACACATCAGCTGCATAGCTTGCAGAATAATTTCGATGTTCAAGAACTAACCGCAATAAATGGCAAGAAGATAGAAATAAATAAATCTCAATTCCAGACCCTGCATGTGATATGAATCAGGTTTTTGGTTGATCTCACCACTACAGGTTTGGTGACCATCCTGCGCAGAGTGCCGATCCTTACGCTCCTGCACTCCAGAATAATACTGCTCAGCTTTATCATCTGACCCATTTTCCTCTTCTTAGGAGATGGATCTTCACACACAGTGTTTCCAAACTACATGAGAATAATAAATGATATATATTATTTATTTATTCACTTTTTAACACCATGCCAGCATCAAGGCCCTTTTCATGGCGATCTCCAAATAAATTATACAAGGTATACAATTAACAAAAGGTTATAAAAGACATTTCAGATGCACTCTAGACAAAAATTCTAAAATACATTTAAGTGATACTTTTATAAATAAATCAATTAGACACACCTCGGAATAAAACCGTTGTCTATTTACATTAAAAACAGTACAATCCAATCAAATATGTTTCACAGTCATTTTAGTTTGGCAAGTAAGGCATGACGGTGATTCTTCACCTTTTAATAAATATCCATATGTAAATCTTATAAGACCTAAAAGACACCTACACCTATAAAAAACTTGGTCATATTATCTAGATTTAATTATCTTTATCTCTTACACTAGGATGTGTTTCATATAACTTATTTTCATGACATTATCGAATTCTATCTGCCACATGTCATTAATACAGGACTTTATCACAGGTTTAGGATATATAATATAATATAATATAAACCTACACACTCTAAATACAAGAAATTACCTAGTGGACACATTCATCCTTTAAAAATGTTTTTTTTTTTTTTTTTTTTTTTTCAGAAAAAAAAAATTATATCAAAATCTGAATATATAAATGTAAATTGTGAATATATTTTTATATCTGAAAATATAAAAGTGAATCTAAATATAGTTATAATTCTGAGTATATAAATGTAAATCTCAATATATAGTTGTAGGTCTGAATATATATAAGTAAATCTGAATATATAGTTATAAGCATGAATATATAAACGTAAATTGTGAATATATAGATTCTAGAGATTCTAGAATATATTCAGACTTATAAGCATATATTCAGATTTACATTTATATATTCAGACTTATAACTATATATTCAGATTTTTATATAATTATTTCCTGTTTGGCACCTCACAATCATATTTTATGTATTTTTATTTTTTTTTATGTTTTTTTTTAAATATAAAGATAGATAGATAGATAGATAGAAAATTAATGCAAATTCTACTGATTTGTCACATGTTTGAAAAAATATTTAAAAAAACAGAAATTGGTCAGGGGCAGGTTGGCAGGGCAAGTGTAAATCTGAAATACTGAGCCCTGATTTTACTGGACCAAAATGCAGCATTAAGACGTAACACTGCTTACTGGATCTCTCATGCTTTTCCTTCTGGGCAACAGGATTCTCTGGCTTGTCTGTGTGAAAAAGTCACTACTAGGGTCCTCATGTTCACCAGCTGCTTTAACAGCCGCTTCCACCCGACCCCCGGAGGGAGCAGGAGACGAGTGGGCGGAGTCCGCGGGCCGCGGCGACACACTGTCCAAGCGGTTACCGGTCCCGCTGCTGCTGACATCATCACTTTCTTCATCCTCGTCACTGGACAGCACAACTGCATTTTCATCAAAACATGCAAACACAATCTGGATTACTGCTGTCATCTCATTTCCCTCAGTTTCTGACTAAGCCTGATCAAAAATGCCTTTTAACTCACTATAGTCACAAATAAACAGTACAAGAATATTCTTAATAAAGTATATTTATGTTGTGATGGTTAATGTTAGTAGCATTTATTGTATGTTAAGTTGTATGCTCTTCTTTTCATGCTTGGGTTTGTTGAAAGATGTTATAAAACCAAAATAAATCGTTAGTATGACAGTTATAAGTTAGCTAAAGGCACAAAGAAATATTAGATTTGACCCTCCTATTGCAAATTCAGTGAATATCATAACATTCCATAACTTTTCATGACGTCCAAAGTTACACATGTGGCAGAACAAATTATATTTGAGAGTTGTAGAGGGACATAATGTAAAAGCCACAACTAACAATTGCTACAACTAATCGATTGATCTGTTATTTCCTTAATTAATCTGATAAAAAAAAAAAAGCCAGATTTTTATTATAAATGAAATCATATATCCTGCCAAGTGTTGTCCCCCAAACAATGAAAGAAACAACTATGAAAACAACTATAGTGAACATAGTCTTTCCTATACATGTGCAAAAACTAAAAAAACTAGAAAATAATAATAATTAAAAAAAAAAAAAAACACTTATTGTAACTAGGAAAACCTTAACTGGTCTGCAGAAAGCAAAGTCCTAATCCCAAAAACTCATCACCAAACTCTTTTGCATCTTTGTTGCCATAGTTTTGGAAGTGCCTCTTTCTGTTCTAAAGAGGGGGTGTCCCAATACTTTATTCCATATAGTGCTTGTACAAGTCATTAGGGTTTAGGTGATGAGTTTTTGGCTCAATGTCTGCATTTAAAGTCACACCAGAGGTGTTCAGCTGGGTTTCTGCAGACCAGTCAAGTTCTCCCACACTGACTCAATCAAGCTTTTCTTTTTGAACCTTGTCTTACACACAGAGGCATTGTCATGTTAGAACAGAAAAGGGTCCTGTTCAAACTGTTGCTATAAAAGAAAGCAGCACACAATTCCCTAGAATATCATTATATGCTTAAACATTAAGATCTGTACTCAAGGAAATTACTAAAGCAGTCAAACCTGTTCATCAGAAGGAGGTGTCCCAATACTTTTGCCAATATAGTGTATGTATCTGAAGCCATTTTAAAGTCTATGGTTTGCTTAGGTCTATTTTTATTACCACACAAAAAAAAAATTACTTGATTAATCGCCAGAATAATCGACCGATTAACCAAATAATCGTTAGTGACAGCCCTACTATCATGTCAACATGAACAACATGAAATCTCTGATGAATCGACTGCTGAATCTACGCCATGGAGAATTAAGGCATTTCTGAAGGTGAAAGGGGGTACAACCTGGTACTGTCAAGGTGTTCATAAAGTGGCCAGTGAGTGTATGGATAACTTCTACTGTGGCTTTTGGTTCTTCTTAATGATAGGGTATTGCTACAGTGCCAGGCTAACTGAAACCTAACCAACAAATGTTTGACATGTTGATCATTTGTTTCATAATGTGATTTGTGATGTAAAAGTGTGACTTACTGGGGTCATTTAATTCACATGGTTTGGTGATCTGATGTTTCTTGCCGCCAGCTTGCTTGAATCCATTACACACTGAGCCTCCAGAAGTGACAATGTGTCTTCCGTTGTAAGGAAGCAGCATACCTCCATGCATGATCCGCACCGATGGACTCGTTACAACATCTATCTGTTGAGAGCAGCCCCCAGAGGTTCTTATCTGAAGGGTGGGCGGCGCAGGGGGTGGCTGCGAGCGAACGGAGGGCCGAGGGAGCAGCGCTGATGTAACAGCAGGAAGGGGCAGAATCTCAGCAGGTAGGATATATCCACAGTGGTCACATTTTACATGGTTCTCACTTGGTCGGTCACATTTACCACAAACTGTGAGGTAATCATCAGGCTGAAGGGGCTGCTGGATGTGGAAAGACCCGAAAAATATGCAAACACCTTTTACTCTTAATGTAACACAAAAACGAACATTTGCAGGTTTTATGAAGGTGAATGTTAGACTAAGGCCTTTTTAAGAAGTAAAAAAAATATAAATTGAAGGAAATGCAATATCAATACACCTTAGTCAGGGTAACACTGTTTTTCATTTCTGACTGGAATAAAAACAAGGCTGTGAGGGACTGAAGTACAGTTTGTTCAATAGATTACTGTGCTGTTGTTTAACTGACTAAGGTCTATATGTTTTCTAAATGTAAACAGGAGCACACAATGAGTTGTATAATCAACCCTTCAAAACTTGTAAAATACAACCTCCAACCTATCTCCATTCATTTCATTTATTTTACAACAACCAAAAAATAGCTTCAGATTTGAATACCTCTTGCCCTCAGATGCTTAAATATGCAAATAACTTTTACTATGTCTTCTGATTACGCTGCAAAAAAGCAATGCTCTTCAGAATTTCTGTCTTGTTGCCAAGTGCAAATGTCTAAAGATTCTTAAATCAAGATACATTTACTTAAGCAAAATAGCAATGTTTTCTGTGAAAATGAAAAAAGAGAGCTCCCAATTAAAGCAAGAACATTTGCCAGTGGGCTCAGAAAAATCAACTTAATTCACATGAAAAAGTTTTCATACCCCACTGACATTTTTTGTTCTAGTTTTAAGCATAAGCTCACTTAATTTTGTTCAGTTTCAAAGAAAACAAGACTTAATATCTTCATTTTGCAACTTAAAAGGCATTTGGGTATCTTTTTGAAAAGAACTTCAAACAAACATTGCATGCAACATTTGTCCTGAATGCCACTGATTTAAGACTTTCTAGTCTGATTTAAGAACTTTTTAGGGCCCTAATTGGTGGTAGGGCAAATTAAGACTTTCAGGACCTTTTTAAGACCCGCAGAAACCCTCATTTGACTTCTGAATTCCCCTCGTCTGAATGCAGCGGTATTGTCTCACCTCAACTGGTTTGCCCACAGGAACAGGACTATCGTTCATCGGCCGCCGTTTCTGATGGACACTCCTCCTAACACGGTCTTCTGAATCTAGTGATATACAGTAGAACAACAGCCATGTACTTCAACTCATGTTCATATGATCAGGTGCTTCTAACATCTCCAAAGGACTCAAAGCATCTCAGATTAATCACTACTAACTTAACTAAAATGACCTAAAAACAGTGTACTAACTTGATTGCTCATAAAGTAACTCCAGTAACCAATCAGTTTCAGAATTTTGATGTGCTCATTCTTTCAGTGCCATAGGAAGATATACATTTATCCGTTAGATATTTTCTGTAAATAATGTAATGAGAAAACTCAATAGTTCTGCTCACCTGAAATCTTGGGACAGGTGAGAAGAATGCTGTCCAGCTCAACTCTTTGGATCATATCGGATCTGCAGGAGAGAAACGTGGGCATTAGTGTTGGGTGATATGGTCATTTTTCAAATTGTCATATCGTCAGCCCGTGAGGTCGATGATACACAATATTATCGTGCATAGGGGGAAGCAAGAGAGAGACTCTCTGTACTTGTCATAGCATAACTATTCGGTGTTTTAAACTGCGCAGGTGCACAAGAGAGAGCCTTTGGAATCACCAATCGAAAAATATGCTTTCAAACATACTGATAAACTAACGTTAAATATAAAAATACTGTATTTAAAACAGCTAGTTCATATATAGTCGGACACAACTGTCATATCGCGCGTCCTGTGACAAATTTGCCACATCTGTGCACAGAAGTTATCAGTCTAAATGTTCTGCAAAATCAGTCAACGGTGAAAATCAACAGTACATTTCATTTGATAAAGACCAACAGTTTAACACTAAATATTGGACATAAACGAACACTTTAAATATAAAGTATTCAAAACAGGTAAGTTCATATATTTGGAGTAAAGTTGACTTGAACTAATGCATCAGTCATACAGAGCTCCGGACCGCGCGCCGCATGACGAGCCCGACGCACCTCCACAGAAACAAGAATGAGATGCATTCTAACATAACTGTGGCATTAAACTCATTTAGTGGGGGCTCGTTTAAAATATTGTACATATATAGGCCGTTCAGATTACTTGTTAAAGTGCAATGAAATACCTTATATCTGCAGACGATGAACGTCTGTTTGTGGATGGAGACTTCTTCACCGGCTACAGGCTCTAATCTTTATTTGCGCGCGCACGTGTGTGTGAAATGCGGTGCTGAAGTGAAATAGCTGGGCAGTTTGATAGCCGAATTATAATAGGACACCTAATGAAAATAATAATAATTATTATTATTATTATAATTTAATACATTAATAGGAGAATGAGCCTAATATCGTCTTGACTATCGACAGAGTCATCTGCTATCGTCGACATCTCTAACTATCTTCGATACACAATACTATCGTCTATCGGATCAACCCTAGTTGGCATACATCGGAAATACATCAGATCCACTCAAGAAATGTCACAGCCGATCTTCTGGGTTCAAAACAAATTAAGCTTTATCAAATTTTTTTTTGATCATTTTGGAGGGGAAAAAATATTTTCTTTATTAATCAACATTATACTACAAATGCTCAGGATAGAGCTTGACTTACTGAACCTGGAAGAATCTATTAAGGTGTAAGAGAAAACGCTTTACATTACATTAACAGACTATGTAAAATACTGCATGTGGCAAGCCACAAAATTCATTTCAGAACAGAAGTGGGTGATATTTTCTTAACAGCAAGGTCAAGTGCACCTGATTTTAAAGGTTTTTTTTTTTGAGCAGCCAAGAATGTACAGATAAAAACTATGGAGGAATTATTTGGTCAGATTATAAACTAAAAGTCTAAAACTAAAAGTCTTAAACCAAAACTAAAAATCTAAATTTGAAACTTAAAGTCCAAGTCAAAAATTAATCTGGTATTTAGGATTGGGCATTTTGTATTTAGGATTGGGCATTTGGTATTTAGGATTGGGCATTTTCTATTTAGGGTTGGGCATTTGGTCATTTAGCCATTTAGGATTTAGGATTGGGCATTTGGGGATTTAGGATTGTGAATTTGGTATTTAGGATTGGGCATTTAATCATTTAGCCATTTAGGATTGAGGATTGGGCATTTGGAGATTGAGGATTGGGGCATTTGAGGATTGAGGATTGAGGAGTGTATGCAAATTAGGAGGCGTGGCCCAAATACTGGAGGCTGGGTTTGAAATGGCTGGCGCGCAGAGGCACCTTATGGACAGCAGAGGGAGCTCACGTGCTAAGGAGCACACTGTAATGAAGCCCAAACAGAGCGAAGTGAGCGGCTTGAGCGAGGACTGTGTGATAACTTCAACTTAATGACAGCTTTGTAACATTTGTGGCCTCAAACCGAGCGTACAACTGATGCTTGCGCGCGCGGTAAATCACCTCCGCGAGATGAAAACAAAATCGCACGCTAGGAAACGGAAGCCCGCGAGCTCATTTCAAACTCTCGCGCGCGTGACATGTTCTTTGTAGTGATGGGTCGTTCGCGAATGAGCCGACTCTGAGAGCCGGTTCTTGTAGGTGAACGACGAGAGCTGGCTCGCATATCTGAAGAGCCGACTCTATTTAAAAAATATATATATATATAACCTATAGAAATTAAATCATTATGTAATAATGAATTAATGGATGCATTTTATTGTATTTAAAATAATTGACTGATTCAAAGAACAAAAAAAATATTATATAGGCCTAAAGGCGCACATATTTGTCTGAACAGCCTCACATTCTGTTCCTGTCAATCATACACGAGGGGTCAACCAATTATATGGCATGAGGGAGGGGCCGGGCCATCACACACACACCACACACACACAGTGTCAAACTCGGAGAAGAAACTGCATCAGCCCCTCGAAAGTAAGGCAGCTTGCATTTCTGAATGCAAATCTATCATAAAATAAAAATATGATCAGCATTGTGTGTGTGTGTGTGTGTTCATGCTAGTTATACAAAACATAACTAGTGAGATAGTTCATGCTGGTTATATAAACATGCCAAAAAAGATGGACCAGTTTAATCCTTTTCAGTTATTTATTTTTCTTTAATATGGGTTCTATTATGTTGTTCAGATTCAGATTGTATTTTGTTTTGTAATGTTGTTGTTTTCTATACATTAAAAAGTTGTAATTTAAATGCAAATGTTTAATAGTATTCTTTTTTTCATAACAAATCAATGCATTTGTAAAGAAATTGTGAGACATTGTGAGTTTGATTTCATTTAATAATTTACTAGAATTGTTTTCACACCTATCATAGTCAAAACATTACTGTTTTTTAAAGAGCCGTTTGTGAGCCAAAAGAGCCGGCTCTTTTCAGTGAGCTGAGTTAAACGAGCCGGCTCACGAAAAAGAACCGAAATGCCCATTTGCGCGCAATACAAGCCCTCGCGCTCGATCTTCTCACCGGCTCGCTCGAACACTTTTATTTTTGTCAGTCGTGAGGGCTTGTATTGCACGCAAAGAACATGTCACGCGCGCGAGAGAGTTTGAAATGAGCTCGCGGGCTCCCGTTTCCTCGCGTGCGATATTGTTTTCATCTCGCGGAGGTGATTTACCGTGTGCGCAAGCATCAGTTGTACGCTCGGTTTTAGGCCAAAAAATGTTACAAAGCTGTCATTAAGTTTAAGTTATCACACAGTCCTCACTCAAGCCGCTCACTCGCTCTGTTTGGCTTCATTACAGTGTGCTCCTTAGCACTGGGAGCTCCCTCTGCTGTCCATAAGGTGCCTCTGCGCACCAGCCATTTCAAACCCAGCCTCCAGTATTTGGGCCACGCCTCCTAATTTGCATACACTCCTCCAATCCTCAATCCTCAAATGCCCAATCCTCAATCTTCAAATGCCCAATCCTCAATCCTAAATGGCTAAATGATTAAATGCCCAATCCTAAATACCAAAATTCACAATCCTAAAAATCCCCCCCTAAATAGATCCTAAATCCTAAATGGCTAAATGACCAAATGCCCAATCTTAAATACCAAATGCCCAATCCTAAATACCAGATTAATTTTTGACTTGGACTTTAAGTTTCAAATTTAGATTTTTAGTTTTGGTTTAATACTTTTAGTTTTAGACTTTTAGTTTATAATCTGACCAAATAATTCCTCCATAAAAAACACAGCTAAGGTTTGTCTTATCATATTTTTCGGAATATAAGTCGCACCTAAGTATAAGTTGCATCAGTCCAAAAATACGTCATGACAAGGAAAAAAACATATAAGTCGCACTGGACTATAAGTCGCATTTATTTAGAACCAAGAACCAAGAGAAAACATTACCGTCTACAGCCGCGAGAGGGCGCTCTATGCTGCTCAGTGCTCCTGTAACCTATCAGATCGGCTGCATATTTTACTACCGCAGTTTGTAATCTGCAGAATAGGATTTTTTTTGGGGGGGGCATTTTGTTTGCATTCAGTCTTTCTCAGTTGTCTTTAAGTTAATATTTCAGTTAACAGTTTTCAGTTAATGTTTTCAGGGGTATGCTACAGGAGCACTGAGCAGCATAGAGCGCCCTCTCGCGGATGTATACGGTAATGTTTTCTCTTGGTTTATTTCTCTTGGTTCATGTCAAATTAATTTTGATAAATAAGTCGCACCTGACTATAAGTCGCAGGACCAGCCAAACTATGAAAAAACGTGTGACTTATAGTCCGGAAAATACGGTATATGTTTTGCCTGCTCTTGTAAACAGCTTACTGTTAACTAGACAGTATTACTCCCAATGCACGTATATCTACTCAATCTATATCAAACATCTGAAGCTGAATTAGCCTGTTAATTGGGTGAAGTCAGCGTATCCAGCGCCATACCTTTGCTCCAGCTTTCTGATTGGAGCAGAGAACTGTGTGTGCTGGAAGAGCCGGCCCTGAACCATAACTCCTTGGGACGGCGCTGGACTCATTATCAGATAGCTGGTTCGACTGGGGAGCGGAGACACACTCACTGAATGAGCTGCTTCACTGGGAGACCATCAACAACAACAACAACAACACAGGGCATGAGTACATACATTCAATAATAATAAAGGGATTTCAAAAATCTTTTGTGAAGAAAAAATAAATGAATAAATGAAGATTCAAAAGATCTTTTAAATGAAATATACTTCTAATGGTGCGTTCACACCAGACGCGAATGAAGCGTTAAGCACGAGTGATTTACATGTTAAGTCAATGCAAACACGCAAATAGACATCCTATGGCGCGAATTGAGCGTTTCGGGCGTTTTGACGTGCGTAACGTGTGATTCGCGTGAATCGCACGAGTTGAAAAATCTTTTGCGAGAACTTTGGCGAAAATTTGCGCCGTGTTAACCAATCAGGAGCTTGCTCTAATAGTGATGTGATTATGACGTAGCGAGCGGAGGCAGAAATCCGAAACAACAATGGAGGATAAAAATCATCGTCACTGTATGTGGATACCCGGAGCTGTACGATACATCTTCATACTTTTATAGAAACAGTGGCTCCATTTATTATTACTATAACTATAACAATCTAAACTTGAACAAAAAACAGTACTGCCTCCTTTAGTTTTCATTTAAACATATTTAATAGCCGCAGAAATGTAGTTCAGGGAAATGTGTAGGCCTATATAGCCTGCATTACAATGAAACGAAATATTATATCAAACAGTATTGCCTCTATTTTTTTTATTTTATCATATTAATAGATTAATTGAATAAAGACCAAAGATTAGATTTACCCAAAACAAATTATATTTTATGTTTAACTGAAATACTACTACTTTCATGACACGATAACAGTAATATTTAGAAAATTATCCGAATAAATGGTGGTTGAAATCACAATGCTGTGTGAACTCAACTGGCAGAAGCCCCTCCCATCACGCGATTTCGTATCTGTTGTGAAGTGAATTTCACGCGCGAATGAAGCGAATAAACTCAAAATGTTCAAGAGTCCAACTATGCTCGAATAGCGCAATTTATTCACGCAACTCGCGTCTGGTGTGAACGCACAGTAAGGCTACGTCCACACGAAGCCAGAGCTTTCCCTATCCGATCTTTTTTCCCTTGTTTCAAGAAATATCTGCGTCCACACGAAACCACAAAACCGTCACAAAACGATGTAGTATACATGCCAGACCAGTATGCGTCGCTGTAATTCTGCAAAAGAGATACACTGAAAAGACGACATGGACTATGTGCATAAACCTTGTGCGTGGTATACAAACGAACATGGAACAATCCAATTATTAATCTGTGTTAATGTTAGTTAATAAACAGACAATCGTTCAGTGTTTGTTCATGTTTTTGTTGCCGTTATGTGACGTAGCGGTGTCTGACTCGGGGCGAGACTTGGGCTGATGACGTCATCGTTTTAGAAAACAAACTGATTCGCTGTACACACGAAAACGCAAGGGCGATGTTTTCAAATTTATCCACTCTGGGACCTGGTTACAAAAAATATTGGTTTCACTCTCCCAAAACGCTGGATCCGTGTGGACGAAACGCCTATACGATACAAAATGTATGCGTAAATAGCTAAATGCGTCTCCGTGTGGACGGGGCCTTAGTCTTTAAACTATAATAGTTATAGAACTAGGTTTTATTATTTTATTTTTTTTCCATTTGCCATAGGCTACACAATAACAGTTAAACAATTAATCATGATTATTTAGCTCAAATTGCAATGACGATTATTAATCACGATTATTGACATTTTAGAAATTGCATTTTACATTTCACCACAATTATTGCACTTTCAAATCAAGAGAACATCAGCTTGCATGATTTATTTTACCTCATCTAGTTTCCTAATGTATTATGTTTATCATGAAAATTAACACTCTTAACATTATGAAAAATTGTACAAGAAGCTTCTCTGAATAGCTACACAAACCTTTTTCAATTAAAACAACAACAACAAATAAATTGTATATGTACAATGCTGCATTCAAGCAACCGCAATTGCAAACAATATAATAGAGAATCATGTTTTGATTTTGAGGTTCGCTTACAGATTTAGTCACAGCAACAGTGCAATGACCATGTGAAAGAAAACATATTACACTTTCATTTGGGCAGATCACTAAACTCCAACTTGCATGTTGGCCATTGTTTTCAGCTCATTAGTTCTCGTGCATGGTTGCCAGGTTGTGAATTAAAGTAAAATGCTATCTTTTTAAGAGTAAAGCACTAATTGGGGGATGTAAACTTATGAAATCTGGCAGTGAAAGCTTGTTACCAATGCAAGATATCAAAATGTCAACTGAAAATTAATTGTTTTTAGTATATTACCCAGAGGGCATATATTTAACGCTTAAATAATTGAGAGAATCAGAAATTTAAATAAGATTATCGTGCAACTCTAATGCATGTACACACACACACACACACACACAATACAATTGCAATACCTAAGCTTGCTGGTTCTGTTGAGTGGCCTTAATTGATTTAGACGTCGTTCATGAGTCTCCATAGGGCCATTAGCACTGAAGCGCCTCATGGATGGAGTCTGCCAAAGACAGGTCAGAGGTCACAGCTCAACATAACAGACCAACCCTAACAACCATCAAACTGGAGTTCATTAACATGTAACTGACCATAGTTACTCTATATGGCCAAAAGAATGTTGTATTACACCATTTAGCATTTTAATTCAACCTTTGTCTATTCCTGGCAGTCATCTTAAATGTTGCATCATAAAATGTTACATCATATAATGACATTCTAGAAAATTATGCACTTAACAATTTGGGTCCCCCCCCCCCAATCCTACAAAGTGATGACTGATGACAACCCCAGCACGTTATATTAAGACACGGGTAAATCAAGGATTATGTTCCTCCACTAAATTGCAAAAAAACATTGAAGTACATATAGAAGCATCATTTCCTGAAGGTGATAAAAGATAACATTTACTGGTGAACTGGATCCTTGAAGGAAATGTGATCACATATAATCTAATAAAATCACAACTAATATAATGATATTTTGTTTTGGTCTCATTGTGTTAATGCATACAGTAAATAAAGACTCCAGAACACATTGCAATGCTGTAAAAAGTATAGAATACAGTAAAAACACACAGAAGCTGCAAAGAATTAGTAATGTTAGTATCCACCAAAATGAACAAAAATTCCCACCAAATTTAAGATGCCCTGCACAATTAAACAATTTATTATGGCTGTCGCAATTAAAGTGAAAAAAGAATCTGCTCATCTGCACTCTTGTGAATTCTCTCATTGCTCCTTATGCACTGTAGACAGCTTAACTCGCAGCAACAGACTGAAGTCTTAAGCCTTATTCGAACTGGACTAGTTTTCCAGAGGTCATTAGAGAAATTTGTGTTTCAGTCTAGGGCTGGGCGATATGGCTATAATTTTTTTTTATAAATATTGCGATTTTTTTTCATATTAGCTATATCAATAATTATTGATGTCAAATCTTTATTTAAATATTAAAGCCAGATTTTTGCTCCAAAATGAAAGTTGTAGAAACCAAACATTTAATTATCCTTAACAAAACAAATATCTAAACAGAAAAAATAATTTCTTACTTTCTGCATGTTCTAATGAGTGCATGTCTACATTAACAATATAATAAAGTTCGATATATCCCACATTTCTGACACAATACCATGGTGTAGTTAGTGTTACTCTAGAAAATCCATAAATGATGACAATTTGTAGATCGAACTCTTCTGACTGTATTGTTACACACAATATTTCAGTATTTATTCGTCAGCGCTGTTTCATCTGGATGTAAACTACTTTAAATCTCTGAATTATTTGTGTTCAAGCGCTTCACACTGGATCTTACAATGCTGTTTAGCGCTCGTGTGACTGAGACTCATCAGCGAGTGAACTGCTCTAGTGAGCTTGCAACCACTGCGCTGCCGTTTGAACTTTGATCCGAGCGGATAAACGGTCTGCGTGGTGCGCTTCAGATTTGTCGCACTGTTTTGTTCTTCTTTTGCTGCACAACATTATATTGAACATTTATCGAACTCTTCATATCGTTTTATCAAGGAAAATTATATTGCAATAATTATCATTATCAATTTATCACCCAGCCCTATTTTCAGATGACTTCGTGATTTTAATCTCGCCTGAGGCCCTGTTTACACTACAGCGTTATAAAATGAAAACAATCCTTGTCTACACTGGTGTTTTCACTGCGTTTCAGAAACAATCTCCGTCTACACTACACAACCGAGAAAGTATGTCACATGACCATTAATGCATGTACAACCATAAATATGTATAGGTAGATTCCCTATTATTTAGGAATCTACCTATACATATATATGGTTGTACATGCATTAATGGTCATGTGGTATAACAATGGGGTTCAACAATGCACATGATGTTACAGTTTACACGGTCATCAAGGATACGCAGAGAGAATGTGGGCAGCCACGACATCATTTTCAAAAGTCTCTGTTTTGGTCCATTTACACTGAAACACACCCTGGAGTTTTCAAACTAAAACAGGGTCTACAGCGTTTTCAAAAGTCTCCGTTTTTGACCTCGAAAATGCCGGAGTAGTGTAAACGACAGGCATAAATGTAGCAAAATTATGCGTTTTAAAATAAAAACACTCTAGTGTAAATGTAGCCTCAATCTGCAAAGTCTGTATTTTTCTCACACAACCTCTGTAATAATTCCAGAGCAAATGACCTACTGTTTTTCTGCCAATTCAGAGATCATCTGAGAAACCTAATCCCATTCGAACGTGAATGTCTGTGATTGTGACAATATTTCCTTGTGTGTTTTAGCTAATGTGAACTACCGTAGACACTCCTACCACCACGTTATTAATCTTAATCAAACAACAAAAGACAAAAAAAAAAAAAATCACTTCATAACTTTAATAAGAATGAATGTATATTTGATTCATACAGTGATGCAGTGTTTTAAAGTTTAACTCTGGCTTAAATAACAATTTTGGTTGTTTAATGCAATACTATACAATAAGTCATAGGCTTGCTCCAGTCTGGATATTCTTGATAGTACCTCTCAAAATTGGGAAGATCATGATCGTGATTTTGTGTGATAAGATCATTATATGAAAGTCTGAGAAGACCACCCACACCATATTGCACCATGAGATGTAATTATGGTATAAGTCTGTTATACACCAACAGCAGAAAAACAATACAGACCCTAGGTGAATCAGGAAAGAGAAACAGAGGACTGGAGCTCAATCACTGACAGACAACTGAAAGAAAATGAGAGATAATGGACCATATGAGAGGGTTAGAAAGGTTGTGGATACCTTCATTCCCTCGGGGGAAAGCTCCTGCTGGCCACTCACTCGCTCCATGGTCACAAGGGTGGCGCTAGTGGAAAACAAGAGACACATTTAGGGGTCATTCACTCAGGTATTTGCTTTGAAAAACCAGACACACGGGCAGTTGTGGGGTTAGAACACAAGGTCTTAAGAAGTGTTTTTTAAAAGGTGAAAGCTGCATTTTTAGAAATGTTTGCCATGTGTGAGACACTGCAAAAGACGGTCTAAGATACCGGTGTCTACAGACCTGAGTACACTACTTACAAATTGTAGTACATTACTGATTCCAAACTACATGACAAAAACTGCAGTTAGTAAAGCAATACATTACATTACACAATTCAGTTAATATAATCAGACTACTTTTGGATCACTTTGGACCAAACTCGTTTATAACACTGAATTAAACAGGATAATAGAATAGAAAAAAAATATATTCCATTCATTGTTATTGATGCAAGATGAATGGCATTAATTATTAAGCATTTTAATTATCATGGCATCCCAAACTAGGGTTTATTAAAGGAACCGCAGGGGGTTTGTGAGTTGAATGAAAAGCAAATAATTAAATCATACAAATGTAAAATTAAATTAAATTATTTTAAAACAACATCCATCAAAACACTTACTAAAAAAATTAAATATTTTATTTGTTTACCTGCATGTCATGTGAACCTTAACCATGCAATTGTGATACCTAATTATTAAAAAAATGTATTGAAAATCTCAAGGGTACTCCAAGTAAATACATTAGGTGATTACATTAGAGATTCGGCTGACAAAAATCCCTGCATTACATGTAAATAAGAAATAATGTAAATTTGTGCATTTCAATGCATTTGAAAGACAAAAGCCTTCCGAAGACATAGTAATATATGGTTTAATAACCGACTGAGTGATAATTCAAATACAAATGAACATGCAGTGTTGAAATGCAAAGAAAACACTTCTTAAAGCTGGAATGAGTTTTGCAAATCCAGTGGTCAAAAGCTGTGTGGCCTCTCAGTTTTCTGTGTAATTATATGCACCTGAGACTGGCCTTTGTGTGAATGCTCACAAAACTGGAAGACTTCATGAATGTATATATGTGGCTGGGTAAGAAAAATGTAAAAAGATGAAAAAGAAAAATTAGGCAGAATCAATGAATTATGAATAATTTACTGCCACTGAGTGAATAATATGTAGCTAATCAATAAGAAAGTCACTTTAGCCTGATTTAGAGTATTTAAAAATGTAATTTAATTAATTACAAGTACTTCTTTTTTGAAATCTGATTACATAATCCAGATCACATGCAATCAGTTACTACCCAGCTCTGCCTGTCCAGAAAGTATTTACATACAAAAACAATGGAAAAGAGGCAGAGTGGAATGGAAAAATGTGTTATGTATCACACTTGGTTGACTTGGTGTGTTTGATTAGAGTCTCCTGTCGCATTATTACATTCAAAGTCTATTTCACATCATGAATTTATGGTGTGTTCTTCTTCTTTTCTTCTGGTCAACTGTATGCGTTTACTATTAGGAAAGTTTGAAGTATCTGAAGTACTGTGCTGGTGATAAAAACTACATCATGCAGACTGACCATGACCTGGAGTGGAAATGCTTACATGCAAGCTTCAGACACATTTGACCTCAGTATTTCTTTAACTTCTATTCGGCCTTGATGATTCTGTAAAGCGTAATAATAATAACACAGACTCAAAGCAGCGTTAAGCGAGCGGGAAGCGTTCGTGCAGAGATGCCTGAGTGTGCTGCAAGCTGTTCTGTGCTAAATGACCTTACTCATGTCTGCTGTCGTCTTCACTATCATCTGAGAGAGAACACCTCCAGGTCTGCTTAAAGCCTCCATCTCTCCTGTCCTCACATTTATCCAGAGCTATCAAACACATCAGAACAAGGCCATTAAATAAATGACAGCAAAAAGAATCCATTTTTTATTATCTTTAGAAAACAGCTGAATAAAAAATTAAATGTACACATACATCAATATTCAGAAATATGAACACAGCAATTATGCTCTCACATCCCCACCAAAACAATCAGTCTGTGAAACAGGTGCATTTCAAGAATAATGTCCCGATTTTTTTTTTTTTTTTGTCAAAGGAGTTTATTTTGTATTAAAGGTTACATATGTGACCATGGTTCCCTGAGAAGCCTTCAGCATGATCTAAACACAACAATAACATTGGCCGGCGACAGCCTGTGATGTCATCACCCAGCATGACCACAGTATAAAAGAACATCGGTAGAGCATGTCACTCACTTACGTCTGAAGCATGGCAAGGGAACTAGAGAATGTTTTTTTTTTCTTTCTTTTTCCACTTTCATGCGGTGTCTTGTTCCCTTCTTAGGGAACCATGGTTATATACATAACCTGAGACGTTCCCTTTCTAGGGAACTTCGAACTGTGTCCTCTAGAGGACTACATTCAAAATCAGCCCACTAAGCTAACTTTTTGATGGATGATGCCATGAGAAACAAAGTTGTACTCTAACCTGAGAGAGGACAGTTTTACTCACACAAGACTTGCATAAATGCATTTTGATCTGAATTGACCATTGATCTGAAATTTTACCTTGAAAGTGAACCAAGCCAAGAAGAAAATGCAACATTTTAACAATTTAAGTCCCTGTTTCTGAACTATCCTTACATACAGCGAGACAGAACTACTGCAGAAAAATATTTCTCAAAATGTGAAACATTATTTCTGTCAAATATCTATGACACTATTACGGTTTATGATTATATTTGATCAATTAAATGCTATACTGGTGAACAAACGCATTTTGTCATGAACGCTAAAAAAAAATTATATCGAAAACAAGGTTTTCTAAAAAACATTTTTCAAAACCACTTTTCAGACAAGGCTTTCTCAGAGGTTTTTCTTAACAAAACTGCATAGAAATTAGAAACTATAACATATTTGATCACATTTGAATTGGGATATTATGCAAGAGTAGTCAACATAAATGCGATCATTTAATTCTTGCCTTTTATGTATTTTAATGACATTATGATGGAAAACAGGAGAATATAGTAATTCGCATATGAAAGGAAAACAACATTTTAATGTATATTAACATTATTGCATGAGGTTTAAGGTCTCACGTTGAATCAATGAGAAACACAGTTAAGAAATATAAAGATATTGGAGATGAATGCATAAACACAGTCGTTTATTTTTGATGACAAAACAGAGCTCAGTCAGGCCTCAGTCTGTTTTAGCATTCATACACTGAAACAGATACCTTAGCAAGGGGACTTACCTTTACACTGCACATATGTAATACGATACACGTTAATTGAAGTTTATTTATTGTTTAATCTTCTCAGACGTTTATATTTTTGCAGCGTGTATGCAGCGCTGCTCGGTTAGCACACGCGCTAACGCACACACAATGAAATCTGACGGATAATATACATATATACACACCAACACGAGACAAACAGCACATTAAAACACGATAAAGGCGCAAATAAACACAAATACACAAAGCTCGTGTCTTACCTTCAATAAATAGACTCTTTTTACGATTCATATTGGTCCATCCCTTCAAACGAGTTTAATCTCGCGCACTGCACTTAAGAGACTTCTGTCACTTCAACACTTAAAAATTTCACATTTGATTTCACGAGTTCACTTTCCAATTTAACTCAAACTCAATCTATTTCAAATGATATCGCCTTGTGTTTTTTAGTCCATCTTCAGCCCAAACGAGCAGAAATCCCGCTGCAAACAGGACCCAAGCACAAAAAACCCCGGCTGTCTGACTGCGGTATTAAAAGCTTAATAACTCACAAAGATAATTAAGCGACCAGTGTGAGAGAGTAAAATGCATTTGGTAAAACATGAGATTTTGTGAAACTCCGAATGGTTAAAAGTGCATTATTCTGCAGCATGCAGCGCCATTGTGTCACTTCCGCCAAGACTTTTGTGCAATATTAGTAAAATGTCGTAAATGTAATCTGTTTGCTAGTGCTTTGGCATATTCTGCTTAAATATCAATATTTATCTAGAATGTAATGGCCATGATATTTTTCTTAACTCATGAATAAGAACAAAAAAAAAAAAAAAAAAAAAAAGTCCGTAAGGATGTTTGTTTTTATAGACCCTGTAATAATATCACCATGAATTCCATGCAAGTGCATGCCATGTAACTAGAAAGTAGAAAACAAACTGAAAGTCTGGAGAATACTAACTTACAAATAATGGATGCATATTTCTGTTCACCAATGGCTTGCTATGATTATAATTGTAAAAATTATTTTTAGGGATGCAAAGCAGCATTTTTGATTTTAATTTTTTCATCTAAAATACTTTTTTAAAAAATTGGTTTTGTGTACACTGCACATTGAAGAAAAAGTGCATCAATGGCAAGATTAGTTTACAGTTCATAAAATGGGACAAATAAGTGGGTGTGCAATAAATCAGCAAAAGCAACTTGGGCATATATTACATTTATATATATATATATATATATATATATATATATATATATATATATATATATATATATATATATATATATATATATATAAAGTTATTTATTTGTATCAGCAGTTCCATGAAGAACCTTTAACTTTCCGCAAAACCTTTCCAAAAGGTTGTTTATAGTGGAAAAAAATGTTCTTCACACTATTATTATTATTTATTGAGTTTATCAAGTGAAAGAAATGACATTATGTCCAACCTGTTTTATGCATATAGTAAGCATACATATTGCTTGTTTGTATTTTATCGACATTGCTTATAAATGCACCCTACCATAATGGCAAGATTTTTTTTTTCATTTATTTGACAGAAATCTTTTGTAACATTATAAATACTTTCACTGTTATTTTAGATCCCTTTTAAATAAAAGTATACATTTAAAAATAACTGATTTAATTATGATAATAAATTATACATTTTATAACATAATATTCAAACACATAATAATATGATAGAAATCCCAAGTTAGCTTCCTAATTCCTAAGAAAGACCACAAATAATTTAAGTAAAATCTTTCAAATGAAACCAGGTGCAGTTTAAGCAATGATCAACATTAACAGTAGGGGACAGCAGAGAACAATTCAAATCATTTTTCTACACGAATGTCATTTATACTGTGTGGGGGTTGATATCATATCGTATCTTAAGTTACAACATCCCTTATTATCTTAACATTGTATGTGCGCATACAAAATTAAAGTGAATAAGAAATATCCTAGATTCACTAATCAAATTTGCGTCATTAACCCTATTAAGTCTTTTGTACAAAGGGTCAGATTTCCTTGTCAACTCAAGTGGCTGCTGTGATAATTTGATGAAATGCTAAAAAAATAAAAAAAAAAAGAAAATCATGAAAATCTGAAATATTTTATATTTATTTTTCATTAAGATTGTTAGATCAATATCAGTTAAACAATCTGAACATTTTACATTATGAAAATAAATCTGACCTTTAGTATAAATATGCTAAGTTTGATGAGTGACTCAGAAATAGTGCAGAGTCTTAAATATCCCCTTTTTTAAATTTATGTTCATTTTACTTTTTTTTTTTCAAAATCCTAAAACATTCTTTTTAATTAGAGGCTGAAATGGGAATAAATTCTCAGAATAGTTTGCTATCTACACATTCTCAGGAGAAAGGCACAAAGCTGTCACAGGGCTGGTACCCTTTAAATAAAATGCACTTTTAAATAACTAATATGTACCTTTAAGGTTCCTAATATATACCATTTAGGGGTAAATTTGGTGCAAAAATTTACCTTTTAGCTTTTGTACTTATTGTTACTGCCCTATTGACAGCTTTGTACCTTTTTTCTGTACAGTATACAAGCTATTTGTAAGCTTACTATTAATAGATTTTGCTGTCTATTATTATTGTATATGTAATTTTGGAAATAATTGTGTTTGTGTGTTTTGTGTGTGGTTGTTTAGATATGTGTGTATAGCACAGCTGTGGGGTGAGTGTGTGTATGTTCTGTCCACAACAGTGCCCCTCTCATAGACAATGAGGCCCGGCAGAGAGCGGCCCGTGCTCTATTATACCCATAATCCCCGTGGCTTTGTGCTCTGCCGAGAGAGAGAGCGAGAGAGACAGAAAGAGAGAAAGAGGGAGGAGGGACAAACGTGAGCTCATCCTAAACAACTCTCATCCAGGGTCAGATTCACAGAGAGACACAAAGAGAGAGCGGTGGAAAAGAAACAATCGCAGAGACACATTTGAAACGAAAGAGATGGACAGGAAATAAAGCTTTCAAAAACTGGGGCCAACTAAACACAAGAAAATATGAATGCTGCTTGTTGCAAAACTTGCCACCATGATATTAGTGTGTTCTTGGCTGGTCTGGTGGTTCGTTCACATTGAATTGCTCAGAATACAGAAAAAATTTAAAAAGCCTGGTTTTACTCATCTTACTTGCCAAGAATAGTTTTATTTAGTATTTTTTCCCTCTAAAGTGTTTATTTATTATTGGTTTAAATTACTGTCTTATTTATTCATTTGTATGAATTTAGATCGACTTATACTGTATCTCTTAGCGTATAAATATGGCCCCGGTAATCTGATTACTGTCTCTTTAAGAAGGTTAAGAGCACCTCTTTAAGAGGTTTTGGACACATGCAGTAATAAAACACAGAAGACACGGTAGTGCTGAGCAGAGTTTGTTATGAGTAGTTTTTCTTTTGAGACCTGTCAAGTTATCCTTTGTTAAAATTAAGTTCACTTTAGTTTACCTTAAAAATAGTTCTTATTATGTAAATAATATACTTTAACCCTTGTGCTGTGCTGAAAATCTTTTACCAAATTTGATGTTCCTGGTCAAAAATGACAGGCCTTTAAAAAAAGTGCTTGCTATATTATCATGAACTTCTGGATTCAATCTTTTTATTAACTTGTTTTCTTTCAGTTAGAACAGGTTTTGTATTTCTTTTTGGAACTTATTGATTGTAGGCCTCATTGATCTGAACTCAGGTTTTGAGTGAATAAAAAAACAAAAAAAAAAAAAAAAAACATATCTGTCGATTGTTTCACCAGTGTTCACAAAAAGAAACCGAGATGCATAAGCTCAGATCAGTGGGGTCAACCATCAAACAGTTTCAAAAAGAAATACAAAATCTGTGCTAATCGAACACAAACAAGTTGATAAAAAGATTGAATTCATTATTTGGTAATAATATATCATAATGAGATCTACAACCTTTTTTATGTGGGCTGGTCATATTTGAATGGTTACACCACAATTTACATTTATTCATTTTGGAGATGTTTTTCTCCAAAGCGACTTGCAAATGAGGACAATAGAAGCAATCAAACCAACAAAAGAGCAATAATATGTAAGTGCTGTGACTAGTCTTCTTGGTTAGTCTAACACAGTACATGTAGTAAGGTTTTTTTTAAATAATAAATAAAAAGAAAAAAGTACATATAATAGAAAAAGAATAGAGAACACTAGTGTTATAGAGTCCTTTTTTAGAATAAAAATGGAATACAGAGTGCAAGTGGTAGAGAGTCAAGAGTAGATGTTGTCTGTAGCTGTTTCTTGAAGATGGCTAAAGACTCAGCTGCTCAGATTGAGATCGGGTGGTCATTCGACCAGCAGGCAGTTAAGGTAAAAGTCTGTGAAAGTGGTTTTGTGCCTCTTTAGGATGGCACTTCAATGCACCGTTCACTTGCAGAACGCAAGCTTCTAGAGGGCACGTAAATCTGAAGTAGTGAATTTAGATAAAGGGGTGCAGAGCTAGTGGTTGTTTTGTAGGCAAACATTAATGCCTTGAATTTTATAGGTCTATTCCAGTGCAAACTGATGAACAGAGGTGTGACATGCCCTGTTTTTAGCTTGTTAAAGACTACTCTTGCTGCTGCATTCTGGGTAAGATGCAGAGGTTTGACAGAACTGTCTGCAAGGCCTGACAAGAGGGTGTTGCAATATAGGACAGAACTAGATCTTGAACAATCAGTTCTCTCTTGGCAAGGTTGAGTTGAAGGTGATGGTCCTTTGTCCAACAAGAAATGTCTGTTAGAAAAGCTGAGATGTGAGCAGCTATTGTCGGATCATCAGGCTGGAATGAGAGGTAGAGTTGAGTGTCATCAGCATAGCAGTGATATGAAGACCCTGCAAACAAACCTTTACAGGCCCACTTAGGGGCCCACTTAGTGCTTACCTCCATAACAGTGATTTCAAACTTTATTTTTTTCAATAAAACAATGCTAAGGCTTTCTGGAGGCTAAGTGAGGGCTGCCAGTGCACGGCCAGTGCTAAGGGGCAAACAATTTGCCAATGAGCAAATTCTCAGAGAAGAGAAGTGGTCCAAGAACTGAGCCCTGAGGCACCCCAGTAGTTAGATATTGCGACTTGGACACCTCACCCCTCCAAGATACCCTGGACCTATCCTAACTGATGAGAGAGGACAACAGTAGATGGACTTTTTCAAATGGTCTAATGATGGATTGGTTTCTTACAAACATGCAGCTTTGCACTTCACCAGATGTTAATTGATGGACTGGAGGGGTGTGGATTATTGTGTTTTTATCAGCTGTTTGGACTCTTATTCTGATGGAACCCATTCACTGCAGAGGATCCATTGTTGAGCAAGTGATGCAATGCTTATTTTTTTCTCCATCTGTTTAGATAAACAAACTCATTTACATCTTTGATGGCATATGAGAGTGAGTACATTTTTATTTTTGGGTGAACTACTCCTTTAAATGAGAAGAAGCCCCAACAGGGTTGAAAATGGTCATGTCTTGGTCAAACAACTTCATGAACATTATAAGTGGACCTAAGGGAAAACAGTAAAGTAAAGTAAAATAAAATAAAATAAAATACATTATGACACATCAGATGAATGAGTCAGTTGTACAGTCCACAATCCTTGGCGAAATCATTAATGGTAAAAGTATGTTTATTTCATAAGAAACCACTACAAACAGAGCATAATGAATATAATCTTTCTTATAATATTTTTTACCCTGCTACAAAATATTAATGAAATTAATACACACTATCAAATGAACACAATTATCACATTACAAACAATGATTAAATACTGTGAATAAATAATGAAAATAGCCAGATACATTTTAATTTATAAAACTATGGCGAGTCAAGTAAACCTCCCAGAAAAGTCTGCGTCTAAATAGGCATCTACTAACACCCACAGTGACCAGCTCTGTGAATTGCTAAATGAATCTGATGTCACAGTTAAATTACACCCTTAACTTAATCATAAAATGTAACCTCCAAAGACACAGTCACTCAAAGTTATGTAATGATTTTCATTTGGTTTGTGTTTGTTTGTTGATTGCATTGCTTTTCGGTGAGTTGCAGTAGCTACTATGAAAATATCACACAGATGGCTTATACACATAATCATAGATTCTACATGTGTTGCATTCTTGCTCAAAAAGTCAGCAGTTCTTCATAGATTTATAACTCTAACAGTCATTTTGGTGAATGCCAAATAAATGTGCTAATGAAACTCTCATAAGAACTAAACTCATCATGACAAATAGCTCAACACAATGAGATAGCAAGCCTTTTGTGCTACCATGGGTGATCTCATTCGTACTCATAGGTATTAGCAGAAAATGTGCACACATACTTTTTTGTACGTTTAGACACTAAAACTGTACAATATCAATATTAACAGCAAATAAAATGTAAATGATTTTACACAAGTAAACCAGTCTTATCCTCTAATAAATGAGAATACCAGTTTGATTTTTACATACTGGTAAATGATGGAAAATCCTTTATTTCAAGTCAAATGTATTCATAAATGAAATCTGCATGGGCCTAATAAAAGTAACCCGGAGACTTCTGTCATTATTTACTCACCCTGACATTGTTTTAAATCTGTGTGAATTAAAAATAAGATATTTTGAAGAATGTGGGTAACCAAACATTTGCCATTCACTTCTATAGTATTTTTTTCCCCATACTGCCAAAGAGAGAAATTCATGCAGGTTTATTAAAACAGCAAGGTGAGTAAATGATGACAGAATTTTCATTTTTAGGTGAATTGTCCCTTAAGTCATATGCAGGCTTTCTATGGCTGAATCATCAAAGACATGAAATGTTACTAATTTATTGATTCATACAAAATAGAATGAAACCAATATAATTTCAAAAATGGTGAATGTGTTAAATAAATTTATAGCCAACATATTTAGTAAATCTTATTTATTATAAACCCACCTATTCATTCCTTTAATTCAATTGTTTTTGATCCTCAGAGTGTTCAGTATAAATACGTACTTTAAGTTTTAAATGCTGTCATTACTTTGATTCTGTGCATTTCAGTGTCTATCCAAATCTCAAAATATGCTAGAACCCTTTTGTGTATGAATACCTATGAATACTAATGAAATCATGTTGGTGCTACACAAGCTCATGATGGGCAAAAATGCAATCCCATCAGCAGTAGCATGACACAGCGCCATTATGTCACAATCCAGGTCCACCTCACAATCAGCCTGCTTTGGTTTAATAGCTTATTTTAAGTTGAGTTGTAGTCACAACTCTTTTGAATTACTTCACAACACCCATCACAATAATCAGCTCTCCTTCAATTCTCTTCTGTACAATGTTCATTTTGTCACAAAAAGTAATCCGGAGGAGTAGGAGAAGGCGAGGTGTTGGGATGGGAAGGCTGAGTCTCGTTTGAACTGATGAGCTTCTCGTAACGAGCTTTGTATGTGTCTCGCTCTCTCAACACACGAGACAGCTCACACTGCAGCTGCTCCAGCTAGAGGAACCAAAACAAAGAGAAATCCTAGACTTTAAATACTAAAATCATGTTGATTGCTATTAACTTTCTGATGGAAATAGTGATCATCTTTTCTTTACTACTGTTATATATCTGAGTGAAACAGCTTCTTGAATGAGAAAAAGTGTAGGCTGGGACTTTGTTTTGGACTTGAATGTTTTCTGATTAAAGATTATAAAAAAAATAAAATAAAATGCACATACACATACACATAAATAATTTAAAATCAAAAGGCAATACTCCATAAAAATTCCATTGTGACTTTAAAATAGTCTTAAAATGTTTTCCAGATTACCAAGAGAGTTATGTTATAATTGTCTTATTATTATTATTATTATAATTTCCTGCTCTGTTATAATCAGTGTTGGGGGTCAGACATTAGAAGTAACGCAAGTTATGTATTCAGATTGCTTTTTTGTTAAGTAACTAGTGAAGTAATGCATTACTTTATGCTACTTTCATGAGTTCGCCTGCCCATCCAGTCCTGATGGTTAATGGTAAAGGAACTTGGCTTGCTGTCCTCAATGGAGGTTCGAACCCGAGGCTCAGCTTGAAAGCCGAGTTCAACCCCCCATTGCGGTACTACCTAAGAAAAAGAAAACAGAAATAGAGGAGGAAATGGGGAGGTGGAGGGATGCCGGATGAATTGAAGCTAGGATGGCGCGATGAGAGCTGCTTATAGGCTCGTAATGATGATTGACAGGACTGAATGATCCGGCTCCTCCTGAACCTACGTTTGGAACTTCATTTAAAGTTACTTTTTTAGTGAGTTACACAATATTGTAATGCATTACTTTTAGTAGCACCTTTCCCCAACACTGGTTATAATAACTGACTTTTGTTGTTTGTGGTTGTATTTGTCTAATTTCTGTCATATTTCAGTGCTTGATAGTCTACCTGCTGTGTGAGAATGTGCTTCTCGGACTCAAGCGCGTGCCGGTGCTGGAGTCGTTTGTAACGGCAGGACTGGGCGTAACCGCGGTTCTTCAGTGTCCGTCTTTTCTGTTTCAAACGGACCACCTCATCTTTGCTTACCCCACGCAAATGTCTGTTCAGCTCTCGCACTGACAGATTTACCAACTGCTCATCGGAAAAACGCTCATCCACCCCGCACTGAAAGAGAAAGAGACAATAAGAGGTAAGTCTGAGAGATTTGTCACGGAATGGACACAAAGTGTGATAATGACAATCAAAGCTTCATCAAACACTCACAAGGACAATAATGGATAAATGATTAGTACACGGAGGTTGAAATGTCTGATGTACTGAACAGTCAGATGAAAACGGCACAGTCATTTAGAAGTATTATTTATTTAGTGTAGTTTGTTTTGCCTTATTTCTTTTGTGGTGCTAACAGAATTGGATTTAAACCAGATGATATCAACAACTGTAAAAACCACGACAAGATAATAACCACAAGAGCAATAATAATAATTTAAAAAATCCCTGCAATAGTCATACAGCCCAAAAATGTTTTACTACAATATTTATATATGTATGCATGCATGCATTTTTAGTGACTTAGTTTTGGTTGCAATTGAAACATTACTGAAAACAAATTCCTTTTAAACATTAGTCACTCTCAAACTCGCAATTCATAACTGTTTAGGTAAATTGGTGGCAATTGTAACATACTGTAGTTTGGCCTAGAGGTGTGGTGTAGTGTGTGTGTGATTTTGGCAGCACATTTCCATACAGCATAATCTGACTGAGTGTAAGTGACAGTGATCAGGATTACATCATAATAATAGTATATATTACCATAATCTGATAGTACTGCTCCATATTTAGAGACAGGCATTCACCAGCCACATCCATCAAATTGCTTTCAACACACTTCAAAACAAAATCACCAACCATTTATAGTTCAAAATGTGGAAAAATCATTCTCACTGAATTTGTGCAAACCCTTGTGAAAAAGCAGTGTGCTTAATTGTATTTAGATCTTCAAACTATATGTATATATATATATATGAAAAATCATTCTCACTGAATTTGTGCAAACCCTTGTGAAAAAGCAGTATATTTAGATCTTCAAATATATAAAGTACTATCCCCTAAATATGTTAAGGGCACTTAAATGCAAATAAAGTAAGTACACTTTCATAACTATATTTCTTAAATCTCACAAATAAACTTTTAAAAGAGTTTTCTCATTTTTTCCTCACTTTTCTCACGTTTCCTGAAAAGTTGAAAATTATTTTGGGAACGTATCTGCTGAAGAAGTCTGATCGCTGTTGAGCACATGCATGTGACTGTGCTGAAACCATTTTTGGAGGATGAATTTAGTGACTGCAGGTACCTGAGTGACTTGCAGATGATGATGATGATGATGATGATAATAGCCTTGCATTGGATGGTGTGGGTGATGGAGGCGGCTCTGTGGACTGAGGGGTTGTGAGAAGGGACTGGTGGATGTGTTGACACTGGAGAGAGATGGAGGGGTGGAAGAAACGACCAGTATAGGCCTGTGACACATGTCTGACGGCTTGTTAAGAACAACATCAACACCGCTGTCACTGCTGGAGTCACCCATGTAACTGCTGCTCGAACTCTGGGACAAAACTGGGAACTGCGAAAGAGCGGAGGAGATGCAAAGAGATTACAAAGAGCACATTAGAAAGAGTTTACAATAAAAAATGCACATTTGGCCAGTGGTTCTTGTGACCAGTGGTTTCCCTTGGCCGGTGGTCCTCAACCCTGTTCCCAGATAAAAACTCACTAAACCAGGATTGAGAACTTCTGGCCTATAAAATAAGAAATCATGCACATAAACTATGATGGAAATACATTTACCCAATAAGTTCCTTGATACACAAGAAAAAACTCACGTGACTGCCTCAACAGATCATGTGATTGGATAACTAGACAAACCAGTGGACTTATCTCATCGCAAATGTTGTTTTAATAACCCGAGTGAAAGTACATCATCAAAATGATTTTGTATAATTACCTTCCAGAACTGTCTCACAAGATTGCATTCCCAAACATCATCTGCCTCCTAAGATGCATTGACTGGCTGCGTTCATGCATGCTATCAAATGAAATATACTTCAAAAGTCTGCACATTCGACTGTATGCATACGCTAGCATACACGTACAAAAGCAAAGTATACTTTGGGCTTAAGAATGCAATATGTACTCGCATTGCTTTATGTATTGTGTTTTTCAACACATTTTGGAATGGAATGGTGTCTGAAATTGAGGTTCAGGGCCCTATTTTATCGATCTAAGTGCATGGTCTAAAGCACACAACGCAAGTGCACTTAGGGTGTGTCCGAATCCATTTTTACTAGTTTAACGATGGGAATGAAATGGATCTACTACTGGACATAGGTAGGCTAATTCTGATACATGCAGTGACTATCCATTATGACGTGTAGGCATTTTTATGTTTATGTACACAATAATAATCTTTTAAATTTTAATCCTTTAATTTTTCATATTTGGCATGTTTGTGTACTGCTGCGAGTCTCTGTGTGTGTAATAGGTAAAGTGTACATGCCATGTGGACCCGTCTATGGGCGCATATTACTAACGCACTCTTTAAATAACAAAAAAATTATAATACTGCACCATTGTCTTTAGAGCAGGTTTTAGTTGGTCAATGGTACAGTCTATTTCAGTTGCTTTAAAATAACAACTCGCTAGCACACCCATGGGTGAACAAATAGGCGCAATTACATTTGCTATTTAAACAACGTGGCACAGGACGTGAAAATGATAACTCCGTCGAGGTTCTAACTAGCAAGAAACACTTGCATCATGCCTGGCGCCGCGTTGCATGGAGGGAACTCAAAGTTAGAAGTGATTTTCTTCACTCACTTGGGACAAACAAATACATGGTTCAAATATCTTAGATCATACCTGTGAAGTTACAGCGGCTGCAGCAGAGTTCAGCAGGGCCTCCACTGCATCCTCACATCCCAGAAACCCTCCTCGATCCCGATCCCCTCGATCCGGCACTCCTCCAAGAGCTCCCAGCAGAGACGCGGCACCTCCGGGCTCCCCACCAAACTGTTGCTGCAGTGCAGCCAACCAGAGCAGGTCCTCCAAGGAAGTGGGGTTTGAACACGGCGTGGGACCTCCAGGGGCTGGGCTCCCGTCCAGGTTTCCTTGAGAGCCAGAGCTCTGGCCTGACATGTACCCGGTGGAGATGGACATCGGGAACGAGAGAGAGGAAGAAGAGGAGGATGCAGATGGCGGAGGGTGTCCGTCACTGAGCGTGGGTGATGGAGGAAGGGAGGTGTAGGGACTGGAGCTGAGGCTGGAGTCAGGAGGAGGGTGAGGAGCATACGGAGAACTGGCTGTTTCTTGGTGGATGCCTGGTTTGGGGTATAGGCAGGTCGGAGGAGGTGGAGGGGTGTCAGGCTTCACTTCAAACTTTAGCAGGTCAAAGTCATTGAGATACTCCATGGCCAGGGGGCTTGGAGGCAAAGAGGGCAGCGGCAGGGACGAAGACATTGCTGTGTCGACAGGAAGTATGGAAGTTGTTGTCTTTGAGTATTCAAGGCGAACAACAACAGACTTCAGTTCTTACACAGAGATGGAAACACTAATGTGCCAAATTAGACACGGTTGTTAAAATTATTCCAGTTTTATCATCTGAAACTGACAAAGAGAAAGAGAGAGAAAAAATAGTGATTAGCCATTAGTCTTCTCCAGCTATACCGTGCAGATACTATATGTGACCCTGGAGCACAAAACCAGGCTGGGGTATATTTGTAGCAATAGCCAAAAATACATTGTATGGGTCAAAATGTTTGATTTATCTTTTATGACAAAAACCATTTGAATATTAAGGAAAGATCATGTTCCATGAAGATATTCTGTAAATTCCCTACCGTAAATATATCAAAACTTAATTTTTGATAAGTAAAATGCATTGCTAAGGACTTCATTTGTACAGCTTTTAAGGCGATTTTCTCAATATTTGTATTTATTTATTAATTGTTTTTTTTTTTGCACCCTCAGATTCCAGATTTTCAAATAGTTGTATCTCGGCCAAATATTGTCCTGTCCTAACAAACCATACATCAATGGAAAGCTTATTTATTCAGCTTTCAGATTTCCAAAGAATGCCCTTTTGGCTGGTTTTGTGGTCCAGGGTTACATATGGTAATCTGTGACCAATTGTAGTGAGACTGCATTAGCAGGTAACGACTAACATACTGACTGATGTTCTGGAAGGTTATGTCACATTAGACAAGAAGATTCCAAAGCCTGGACTGATATTACAATATAGGCTGATAGTGACACCTTTATTAAATAATTAAAACATAAAAAAGCAATGTAAGAAATTATTTTTCACGTAAAATTACAGAACCTTTGTGATAAACGGCTTTCATTTATTGGCTAATAATGTATCCTGTTGATGTATGGGTTGCAAACGGTTTCAGATTAATAGAGGAAAGGCCTAAATCCAATCCCATAATCTTAATCCATCAATCTAGTTATTCCACTGAACAGTTGCTCCTTAACACAAGTGTTATGTACAACTCAGACAATATTTAATGTTGTCAGGCTTGATGAAATACATGTCAAAGTATTCATTATAGGGTAACAGACACAGACCAACTAACACATCTACAGAGAAAAGCACCATTCAAAGCATTTTGTGTTAAAAACCGAACACTGTGGCATTTTGAGATAACACAAGTTTACATATTTTGGAACTAACAATCCATATGTTGAAATTCACACATAGATGGTTAGATCATAAACCAAATCTACAAAAAATATTCAAATATGAAGATAAATAATAAAAAAAATATTTTAGGTTTCAAGTCATTACAACTTCAACTAATTCCAGTATTGCCAAGGGTTATGTTAAACAATTTTACAACTTGTCTTTAAAGGAAATTATAAAAAAAAAAAAATTCTAGTACAGAAACATCTTGACATTAGGCAGGAATTCATTTTAATAACTGAAAACTTTCATAAAAAATGTGAAATTAACATTTACAATTTTAATAATAATAAATCTGTTTCACTTAATTTTAAGCGAAGTAGGCACCCTTAAATTCAGAGGCTAGATTATAAACTACTAAAACTACAAACCTGAATAAAAAGCGTTTGTTTTAATCAGTAATTATTAGTTTTAATAGATTAAAATAATTTAATTATTAAACATTAATTTGTAATTCTAAAATTAAAACTGAATCTTTAACTGAAATATTAGCATTAATAAACTTATAAAACAGTTTTTAAGTCGTAATAATCATTATTTAAATCATTATTTTAGCTGCTAAGAGAATGATTTACTTTCAGTTGTTTTAGATGGTCTTTAGTTTTATAGAAAGAATAAAAGCATAGATTAAGTGGGAAAAGAGAGGATTTGAGAGTGGAATAAAAGAGTGAGAGAACAAAAGAGGGTGAAAAAGAGTGTCAGGATAAAACTAGCACAACTACAGAGCGACAGAGGGAGAAATGAAGAGACAACGGAAGAAAAAGTTTGTTTTAAAAAGCCCATATTTCTTACCGTGTGTTCATGTGGACACATCCTGAGGTATTGACTGACAGATTGATTCCTGCCAGTGTGTGTATATGAGTGTGTGTGTCAATGTGAGAGCATGTGTTTGGTTTGAGTGTGTGTGTGTGAGCCACTTTGGAGCTGATTGCCACTAACAGAGCCCCAGCCCTCCCCCTCTGACCCCCGCACCAAATCCCCATCCATCCCCATCCCGTCTCTCTCTCTCTCTCTCTCCTGTCGTTTTTACACTAATCAACTTATACTAAAAATGGTAAACTGTCAAATGAGCAGCACACTTTAATTTCTCCTGTAAAGTTTTAAAATAAGATGTTACAAATCGAATTATAGATTACTAATTATAATTATATAAAACCATTAGTTTAGGATTTAAAATGTTAACTTCCAAAATGTACAACTTAAAATTAATTTAAAAAATAAATAAAAAACATAAAAAATACATGAATTTACTGATGTTTTGTAACCACATGGCCCGTCTCACCTGCATGTATATATGTGTATGTCTAACATGACCAGTTTTTATATCATTATTCATAGAGCAAACAGACAGACTGATGAGCTCATTTGGTTCACAGCAATCTGGGAGTCATTACATGCTGCCACCTAGTGCACTGACTGAAATATCAGACTTTTTAGTGCCAGAGTCAGTAAACAATTCTACAAAGGATCAGTAAAATAAGGCAAAAACTGTAAAAGTAGTACAATGATATCTTTATTTTGAAGCAATCCCAAATATGAATGACTGAATGATGCAGTTATATAGCGCTTTATTGTGTATTGTGTACAGCCAAAGCGCTTTACAATCATGTGGGGGGGGGGGGGGTCTCTCCTTAACCACCCATCCACTTTAATGATGGACGGCAGCCACAGTACAGTAAATAACCTTATGTATATTATACAACTAGAGCTTTTAGGAAATCATTCTGGATTTTAAAACTGTCATATAGCGAGACTTTATTCCAATATAAGTACAACTTCTGCACATTGTAGCAAAAAATACAAATAAATAAATAAATAACAATAAAATAACAATACAAATAAATAAGATTTTTTAAAAAATGTACAATGCACAATAATTTAGAAGTAATAATACACTGTCTTATGCACGACAAGGCTTTTGTTTTTGTGGCTTGGTGTGTTTAGCACAGTGTAATTGCAGAGGGTTAGTGGTGGGCAAAAAATGCCAAACTAGCACTTTTAGTGATCCTGGGGGTTGTTAATCTGAAGTCCTGATAATGTCTCGTTGAGGAATCAATTTGGTACTAATGTCTGAGTAAATCTGATTTAGACACTGGGAGTAATACAGTGAGATATGTAATCTCTCTGACACACACACACACACACACACACACACACACACACACACACATTAGACACAAGCTTACAGTTACATGTGAGAATGTCTTAGTGGATCTTGAAATTAGCATGTTCTTTTAAAACGGACATTACAATAAAAAGACATATCCAATGGTTTATATAATTGTTTATACATACAGTGAAAGGGATTGCTAAAAACTCTTCTATTATGTTCAGTGGAAACATCTTTAGATCTGATACGTATCTAATTTTTAAAATACAATTTTTAAAGTGACCGACATATCCCTTCAATAATAACATTGGAAAGGGACCACAAATCACCACTACCAGTACTCTTGTAAAATTTAAATACATACATAAAATGGAATTGGGATTACTTTATATCAAGTAACCAAAAGCTGCAAATGCCCTGATTTTACCCCAAACATAACCTCAAATAAGGTCATGTAGAATGAGAAAAAATAATGTATGCACAGGAGAGAAAGCCAAGAAAATCTGTCCAGTCAAAATGGAAGGTTTTCATTCTGATATTCATTCTTATGTCAAAACTATATATATATATAAATGCAAATGCAAATTCCAAAGTGAGCAAGCAGACCCTCCAGCACCCCACCGCTGCAGATACATGTCCTAATCCACTCTAACACTGTTACAAGCTACAGATTAACTATTTCATCCAGCACTCCCAGTCGCTGCAGCGTCCCCAGAAAATACTGAAAAGGGATTAATCCTAGACAGAATTACATGCACATGCTTCCCAACCCAAGCATCACTGTTCTTCACACTAAGAAACAATGCTTCTTTTAAGAACTGTTCAATAACACTTTAGAATACTGTTCCATCATTAATGAATAACTACACAGGAACACACGAGTAACGCAATATTAGCACATCTCCTCAATGATCTACACAATTTGAAGCATCATCGACCAAAGTATGACGCAAAGTATGAACAAGTATGTGACTTGATAATAGTGACACAAGCACCACTAATAACTCTAACTGAGCAGGTTTCATCAGTACTCCCCTCATTTGTCACTGAGCAGAGAAACTGATAGTCCTAATGACAAATCACAAGCTGACATGTCAGATGCTCAAACAGACCATTGCTTTTAATGCACTAAAGAGTTACACTTTTTAGTGATTCATTCAACTCTTTTACTGATTCATTTTGGTGACGAATATTTAAGGTTTTCTACAAAAATAGTGTACCTCAGCAATCTTTTAGCTTCACTTCTGCAAGAGCATTGTGTGTGTGTTTTATATGTGAACATGTGCATGAATATGAATATAAATATGCGTCTGTGTTTGTGCATGGGACATGCAGCCGTGTCTGTGTGTGATTAACAGACTACTCACTGGATTAAGAGGCTGATTCTATCACAGTAATCTGGTGTCAGATTAGCAGATTTGACTGATCTGGTAAACTGTCTGTAATGTAGACACACCTCCCACCTGTGTAAAGACGTGCAGCTTTAAGCCAAGAAAAACACAAAATCCAAAGCACACATGAACAAAAGAAGTTTTTCAGTCATTTACTGCAGATTAATCTACAGTTTCACAGTGTTTGATACATTAAACTTTTAAAAAACAACATTCGTTTGATATTTATATGATTGTTTTACTTTGGATTATCAGGCAGTTTCATGTTTCTGTCCATAGTGCAAAAAAAAGTATAAAGCATATTTGTTAGGAATACACACACACACACACACACACACACACACACACACACACACACACACACACACACACACCCTATGTATGCTTTTACTGAAATTAAAACATCATGCATTAATGTACTTTTTTTTTGCACTTTTTGTTCAACCCTGTTGTGTGAATAGAAGAAATGAATAAAATGTTTGATATTTAAGAGAGTGAAATCATCTTTTGAATTTATCATTTTAGTCTCATGTCTATTATTTTATTTTCACCAAGGAAAGTGATTTTAAAATTAAAGTTTAAAATTATGTTGACCTTTACAGTTATGATAACTATCGGTACAGTATTTGTTTATTGCTAATTATGTGGTATAAAGCTGTAACCATGTTATTAGTATTAAACATACTGAATTGATGAATCATTTCTGAATATAATTTGAATCTAAATATCTGTGGTCCCTAAATGTGCTGTTTATGGTCCCGATTGTACCTGAAGTGGGGAAAAAATAACTGAATGACCAACCAACCAACCCCCAGATATGCAGACTAATTTATGAAAAAAAGAGAAAAGATTACTCCATTCTTGTCCTGGTAGGTTTTGTTGTGTTTTGTCTAGAGTTAATTACGCTTGTCTGGTGACAGTGTCTGTGTTTGACCCTGAAACCCTCAAAACAACCACACAAACATGGGCATTAGCTGTAATCTGGATAAACCAAAAAACTGCTATAACTGGCAGACAGTAAGTGGTAAAAAGAGGGTTAAATGAAGGTAAGTAGAGGGGAAGAAGTAAGGGATCAGAGGATTAGCATGGTCAATACATATTATCTTACCCTCCAGTCTGAAAGATGACACTAAATCTGTTAAACTCACCCACCCATGATTCCTACCTCTCATCCAACCCCACTCTGTCAGTCCCATCAGTTTATATTACAGTTTATATACATAGTTTACATATATAAACAATGCAATTAAAAATTTGTAGATCAATATACAAAAAAAAGTGCAATGCAATTAATTCCTGTTTCAAAGCTGTATTTCCAGCATCATTACTCATTAGTCTTTAGTGTCACATGATCCTTCAGAAATCATTCTAATATGCTGATTTGATGCTCAAGAAACATTTACATTTACATTTATTCATTTAGTAGACACTTTTACCCAAAGCGACTCATAGACCTCAGATGTCTGGAGAGAGAGTAGATTGTCAAAAGTGAGTGGAAGTTGGCGGTCCTGAGACTGTGGCTGTTCTATACGTAAGCATCAATGTCCCTTAACCGGGAGCCAGTGCAGGGAGATAAAGAGAGGAGTGACATGGGCCCTTTTGGGTTTGTAAAGTGCTGTAAAGGTTTGATTGTGCATGAAGGAAGTCCAGCCAGAAGAGCATTGCAGTAGTCCACTCTAGAAATGACAAAGGCCTGGAAAAGAAGTTGTGCAGCATGCTCTGTTAGAAAGCAGGGATGCATTAAATGAATGCATTAAAAGTAACAGTAAATGGCATTTATAATGTTACTAAAAGATTTCAGCAAAATGCTGTGCTCATTTTCCCATACTGAGTTTGAACAACATGTTATGTTATAAATAATGGAATTCGACAGAAGTGAGGGCAGGACATGAAGCCCTCTGTTGCACCAACAGGGGGCACTAAAGTGTTAGTCAAACTTGATCTCTCTAACCAACTGCAATTATGTATACATATATGCACTCTCAAAAAACAAGGTACAAATGCAGTCACTGGGGCAATACCCTTTAAAAAGCTAGACCTTTGTACCTTATTTACCCTACTTATTTTGAAATTTTTACCTTTTGAAAGTGACAACTTTTTTTTTCTGAGAGTGCATTAAAACAATTTTATTTTTAACATAAAATGAACATTTTAATACTTTACTACTGAAGATGTTTCTTAATCTGAATAATAATAATAATAAAAAGTGCTGTAGAAGTATTCACCATGAAACTCAAATGGTGATGAACCTGAGAGAAAATGGATTTCACAGGAAGTGATCTAACTTTCAGCAGTAGGAAAAAGTTTTTTTTTTTAAAGCTTGTTTTGTAAACATCACAGTTTTCTCATATTAGCATAATGTAATCAGATGTGTGAAATTTGGACCTCTTTGTCTTAAATGTGCTGATACAGAGCTCTGTTGTATGTGAAATATTTTACACCCATGTCTGGATATGTATTTTCATTTAAAAACATAAGTAAAAGCTCTCTGTACTCCGGCTCTCCTCTGTGACAATTCAGCGTTACTATGATGATAAGATAAAAAAAAGAAGAGCAGCTACAGCTAAGAACCAACAGTTCTTGTAACATATTAATTCATTTTAAATTTTGCAGTATGCATTTCGATCACCACCTAAAAGTATGCTCACAGAGAAATATTTTAAAAGCTTCTGTTCTTTACAATTTAACACTACTGTTGATCTTTTATTTCTTACAGAAGGAATAGAACTTTCAAGAGCAAATGCAGTCAAATCTAGATAAAGGTAAAACAAGTCTGTTGAATGCCAAACTAAAAATGTTGGAGAAGGAGATGCAGCTTTAGTAAAATTAATGACAATGATGAATGACAAATTTAAACTTATGAAAAATGTCAGGTGGGCAATATCTTAAAGCATCTCTGTTTCCCATTTAAACTGATACTGTATATATGTGTCACGATTCGTTACAATAGTATGGAAACTACCTCAGTGTTGCAAAAGGACATGCAGCCAGTAAAATGAGGTAAAACAAAACTGGTTAATGACATTAGAAATAAAGACAACACAGGTGAGTAATATTTTAAAAGAATCTGTTCTTTATTTAACATGCATCTTGACACTGTATAACTTTTTTTTTTCCATTCTTAACATTATGAATGTCAACTATCTGAATGTTTCAAAAGGAAACAGCCGGTCAACAAAGGTAAGATAAAACTGGTGAATGCCAGACTTAAATGCGGCTACATCTCAAAGATGAGAGAGCACAGGAGAAGGAAGCTGCTGCAATCCTCTGCCGAGCCTGAATGCGGTGCTGGGTTGACACTGGGACTGGAGCACACCGGTTGAGAAGTGGTAGAAGGAGGCGAGTTATCAGTGCATGTTGGGGGAATGAGTGTTTGTTGACATCGTTGAACTAGTTCATCAATATCAGGAGGACTGGATGAGGCAGCTCCGTTTGAATCCATCGTGGTCTGGTCTTCTGTAACACGGGATAAAGAACAGACAGAAAGGATAAACACAGTGCAAAAAACAAACATCAGAGGCAAGAACCAAACTGAAATGTAAACAACAGGGTAAGGAGATCTGCAACTTAATTGAAAGGAATCATCTTTCTATTTTACAGGTTGCTGGTAACAGCAAGAAAATACGGCAGGTGAGTCTTTTACTTACTCAATACAGATAAAAATAGACACCTGAGTATGGGGAAGTGGTGTTTAAATATAGTTCATAATGAGGTAAGTGGTAACAGGTGGGTATGATTAGAAGTCCAGTGATTGAGAACAGATGGGAGGAGTGAAGGGATCTGTTTTTCTTCTTCTTCGCTCTTGAGTTTATGGCAGCCCAAAGAAGCCTATGGTAAAAAGTTGTGAAATTTGGTACACAGATAGAGGACAGTCTGAACATTAACAGCAATTTTGGAGTCTCTAACTCAATCCCTCTAGCATCACTAACTGTCCAAAGATGCACTTATGTATATGCTAATAAATAAAAAGAGCCAGAAAGAAAACCTTCTAATAATAAAAATATTTCAACTAAATTCGTTAAGGCTCTTGTATGCTCAAAATTTATTGCTGTTTCTGGAAAAAAAAATATTCTGTTTGCTTTGAACTTATATATCTGGTATGCATTTATTCTTCTAATATTTGTATCCTGAAATTGGAAAAAAAGTGTTTCCACTTCCCAAAAATATCCACTGCTCCGAGTGTGTGTTCACGGTGTGTGTGTGTGTTCACTGCTGTGTGTGTGTGCACTTTGGATGGGTTAAATGCAGAGCACCAATTCTGAGTATGGGTCACCATACTTGGCCACATGTCACATCCACTTAAAAAAAAAAAAAACATTTTAGTATGCACACTCATTGCATCTCTGTGTTGGATATTTACGATATTCCTCTGGTAGAAAACATTGTGGCACATTGATATTTTTTTCAAAACTATCCTATAAAAACTTGTCACTTATCTTTAAATTACATAAATAGATATTTTTCTAAAATTTTTGGTAACAAACATATTACAGGTTAAAATCTTGAGTGTTATTTAAGTCTTCTGATAACTACTGTAACATACTCAGGTGAGCTGATTCATTGCTGGGGTTTGGAAATATATCAGTGCTGTACAAAAAGCAGAATGTGACTTTGCCATTAGTCATTGTAAACAGAAATACGCCACCTTCTGGTCAAAACCAGTAGGAAACTGGTAGGAAACCAGGAGACACATCTGAAAATTCTCCTTTGCATTACTGATTAGGGACTGTTTTGTCTGATGTGATGCTGGCATACTTTACTCTTAGTGTAAGCAGGCCTGCATTGGTGTGTACATGTGGGCACATTATAATAACTCTGATAGATTGGCACAGGATTATTCAATATACGTTACTAAGGATTTGGAATAGATAACAAATTAAGAGTTTTCCTCACTCCATTACTGTCCTTCAAGTCCTTTGTGTTTGTGTATTTTTCCTCTTATTGAATTTTAGGAGACACAGCTGATGTTGATAAATAAGACATAACTGAAAGCTACAGTAAACCTTCTGAACTTTTAATGTCTAAGCATACAAATGTTTTTTTATGGTTCTGTTCTAGCATAACCACTCTTTCCTTTTTACCTGTGATAAAGAGTGGAGCGTCAGGTTAATGATTTATATCCATTTAGCTGATCTTTCTGCCAGAACACACGCCGATCTGGAGGGAGTGAGAGCGTGAATGCTCAGGTAGGTCATTAGAAACGTTTATAAATCTGTTGTACAAAGAGAAGTTTGAGTGTCACATAATCCTTCAGAAATCATTCTTATATGCATTTCTAATTATTATCAATGTTAAAAACAGTTTTGCTGCTTAATATTTTTTGTGGAAACAATAATACCACACATTTGTATAAGATTAAAAAAGAGAGATAATTTAATAATTTTATTCATCGTGCATGAAAGTGATAAAAAGTGAGAGAATACATTTAAAATGATTTCTATTTGATCCTTAAAATTTTATTTTATAAATATTTTAACAAATTTTGTTAATATTTAGTGGTTGTTTTCAACATTGATAATAATCAGAACTGTTTCCTGAGAGTCAAATAAACTGTAATGATTTCTAAAAGATCATCTAACACTGAAAACTTGAGTAATGACGAAGAACATTTCGCCTTGCATCACAGGAATAACATTAATTTTCATAATATATTAAAATTGAAAACTTTTTTTTATTGTAATGATATTTCACAATATTCCTTTTTCTTTTATTTATGATATAATAAATTATTCATTCTTGATGAGAAGATGTTTTTTTTTATTTTAGTTAATTATTATTTTTTTTGTTTACATTTTTTTGGCAGGTACTTTAATAATAATAACAATTCTATATATATATTTTTTTTTTATTTTTTTTTACAGGACAATAGTATGTAATATTACAATATAAGAGATATCTTTTAATGTGCTAAAACATATTTTTAATAATAAGTGATGGGGCATGGCTTGTGGGTGTGACTTGGGGCGTGGTCAGATTTTACTTCTTTTTTGTCTCTAGCTGATCACATGCCTGCGCTTATTCTGGCCAAGAGCCATTCATGTCCAAGATGGCGCCGAGCATGGCGGCCGTGTTGCGAGCTCCGAGTAAACTTTGCAGTTTTTCGTCTGTTTTACTTGTTTTTTTGTTGTTCTACGTGTTGGATGTTGTTTGTATAACTGTCTACGATAGACACACGCTTCTGAACATTGGTTCCTACGTCGCGGAACGCAAACCGAACTTTGAGTTCTTGAACGCCGGCGCTTTGTTTACAGACACCGCATCAGAGCCCTTTGTCTGGGCTGCGCGGGGCGCGACCGAGGAAACGCCGCCGGAAAAGAGGAAAGAGAGCCGGCGTCCTCGTCAGACTCAGACGTCGTCCCCTCCGACCTCCTCTCCCATCCATTTTGCTGGCTAACGTTCAGTCACTGGACAACAAACTTTGCGAGACTGCGGGCACGTATCTCATACCAACGAGAAACAAGGGACTGCTGCATTATTTGCCTCACAGAAACCTGGATGTCTGCAGTGGTTCCAGACTCAGCCATCGAGCTTACGGGGTTCTCCGTGCACCGCTCGACAGAACGAAAGAGCTCACAGGGAAAAGCACAGGTGCGGGGTGTTTGTTTCTTTATCAACAACTCGTGGTGTGATGAAAGGAACCTACACTCTATAAAATCCTTCTGCTCCCCTGATCTGGAATTTCATATGCTTCTGTGTCGACCATTCTGGCTACCGAGGGAATTCACAGCGGTCATAATCACCACTGTTTACATTCCCCCTCAAGCCAACACAGACCAGGCACTCAGGGAACTGTATGGGAATATAAGTGAGCAGGAAACCGCGTACCCAGATGCAGCGTTTATTGTTATGGGGGACTTTAACAAAGCCAACTTCAGAACAATAGCTCCGAAATATTTTCAACACATCACCATCAACACGCGTGGTGATCGTGTACTGGACCACTGCTACTCTCCTTTCTGGGACGCCTACAAATCTCTCCCACGCCCACCTTTCCGCAAATCGGATCATTCTTCCATTCTGCTGCTGCCTGCTTATAGGCAGAAACTGGAACGGGAAGCACCCGCCCTCAGGACAATTCAGTGCTGGTCGGACCAATCAGACGCTATACTACAAGACTGTTTTGATCACGTGGACTGGGACATGTTCCGGGCAGCGTCTGATGACGACATAGAGGCGTACTCAGAAACTGTAACGTGTTTTCATCAGGAAGTGTGTAGAAGATGTAGTGCCGACAAAAAACAATCCACATCTACCCCAACCAAAAAAAACGTGGATTAATAGCGATGTTTGAGCAGCCTTGTCAGCGCGGACATCCGCTTTTAAATCCGGAAATGCTGATGATCGCAAACAAGCCAGCTACGATCTCAGGAAATCCATCAAAGCCGCAAAAAGACAATACAAAAACAAAGTTGAAGAACAATTCAACACCAGCGATGCAAGAGGCATGTGGCAGGGAATCAATAACATCACAGATTTTAAAGGGAATAAACCAGCTACTGTGAACATTGCCGCCTCTCTACCGGACGAGCTGAATAACTTTTATGCTCGTTTCGAGGCTCACAACACCGCCCACACAGAGAGCGCTCCCGCAGCTGCTGCAGAAGAGGTGAGTGCACTCTCCGTCTCTGTCGCGGATGTGACCCGATCCTTCCGACGGGTGAATATCCGCAAGGCTGCGGGTCCTGATGGCATCCCAGGCCGTGTGCTCCAAGCATGCGCATTCCAGCTAGCCGGTGTTTTTACAGACATTTTCAATCTCTCCCTCTCTCTCTCTGTGGTTCCCTCGTGCTTCAAAAAAATTCCACCATTGTGCCCATACCCAAAGAAAAATAAAATCACATGCTTGAATGACTGGAGGCCTGTTGCTCTCACACCCATCTTCAGTAAGTGTTTTGAGAGACTCGTCAGAGACTACATCTGCTCTGTGCTGCCTGCCTCACTGGATCCGCTACAATTTGCATATCGTAGCAACCGTTCTACAGACGATGCTATTGCTTTCACTCTACACACTGCTCTCTCCCACCTGGAAAATAAGAACACCTATGTGGAGAATGCTGTTTTGTGGACTACAGCTCAGCATTTAACACCATAGTGCCTGCCACACTTGTTGCGAAGCTCCAGACTCTGGGACTAAACAGATCTCTGTGCAGCTGGATCCTGGACTTCCTAACAGGCAGAAGCCAGGTGGTCAGAATGGGCAATAATACTTCATCCCCGCTGACCCTCAACACTGGTGCTCCTCAGGGCTGTGTCCTCAGCCCGCTCCTGTACTCCCTGTACACACATGACTGTACAGCCACACACAGCTCCAACGTCATCATCAAATTCGCTGATGACACAACGGTGATAGGCCTGATCACCGACAACGATGAGACGGCCTACAGAGAGGAGGTGAGCACCCTGACTAAATGGTGTCAGGACAACCACCTCTCACTCAACATCGACAAGACCAAGGAGCTGGTGGTGGATTTCAGGAGACAGAGCAGAGAACACACATCCATCACCATAGACAAAACACCTGTGGAGCGGGTAAGCAGCTTCAAGTTCCTCGGTGTTAACATCAGTGAGGATCTCACCTGGTCTACACACACTGATGCAGTGCTGAAGAAGGCACATCAACGCCTCTTCTTCCTGAGACGGCTGAGGAAGTTTGGAATGAGCCCCAGCATCCTCAGATCGTTCTACACCTGCACTATAGAGAGCATCCTGACGGGCTGCATCACTGCCTGGTTTGGAAAACAGCACCGCTGGCAACCGTAAAGCTCTGAAAAGGGTCGTGCGAACTGCCAGCCACATTGTTGTTGGAGGTGAGCTTCCCTCCCTCCAGGACATCTACACCAGGCGGTGTATAAGGAAATCCCGGAGGATCATCAGTGACTCCAGCCATCCTTCCCACAGACTGCTCTCTCTGCTGCCCTCAGGAAGACGTCTCCGCAGCATCCGATCCCGCACTAGCCGACTGAGGGATAGCTTTTTTTCCCTCAGGCTATCCGACTTATGAACAGTCTGAACTAATACACCCTACAGCATACTCCACAATATGGTATGCCACACACTGCACTTTAACTTTGACAGTTCAACACCGAACTATTTAACACAATAATCTACCTGCTACCACTGGATTCCATCCAATGCACATCCATAACATTTCTGTATCCAGCCCACGTACACTTAGCATATTTTCATGCGTATATATGTCTACATAATCTAGAATGTGTACATTCTGTGTATAGTGTATAATGTGTAGTGCTAACTGTATGTATATATTGCGTAAAATGTGTAGTGCTAACTGTAAGTATGTCCAATAGTACACTGTGTGTACTGACTATATGTATGTGCATATTGCATATTTTCACCTGTTGAAGTCTGTATGGTTATATGTTAACTGTTTCTGCAATTTCTGGTGCACGCTCCCAAGAATTTCACTCACCAAGGCACATGTGCTGTGGTGATGTGACAATAAAAGTGACTTGATTCACGTCATCAGGAAGACAGTCAAAAAGTGTCCATTTACTGTTTTTTTTTTTTTTTTCTTTTTTCTACATGGCATTTATAATCAAGTTTCTAGGAAGGATGGTAGGAAGATTCAGTTAATTTCAATTCAAGTTTATTTGTATAGCACTTTTCATGATACAAATTGTTTCGATTCAGCTATGGCAGAAATGTATGGTAAAATTCAGTTAATGACATAATCAACCAGACGATGAACACTATTAACAGCAATGATTACTGTATATCTTGTAATCAAACTTGTAGCAAAATTTGGTAGTTCTGTATGTTGTTTCAGGGTTGGCATCATCTGAGGTCCTCTGAGGGGTTGGTGTCATCTCTTCTCAGGTGTTCGGTCATCTCAGGTCTTTGTAAGGGCTAGAAGTCTGAAGCCTGTGTAATTCCTAGTTACCACGGGATGTCAATCCTATGGCAGAAACAGAGAAACAAAGAGACAAAGATTATAGAGACATAATTAGCCTAGCTGCTGTTTCAACCAAGCAAAAATGATTTGTTCAAGCCAAGCTAAGGAATAATAATATGCATTTGATCAGATATAACTGCAGTACAAGATTATGAGATGCATTATTTGAATGCTTGGCCAAAGAGATGTGTTTTTAATCTAGATTTAAACAGAGAGAGTGTGTCTGATCCCCAGACATTATCAGGAAGGCTATTCCAGAGTTTGGGAGCCAAATGCGAAAAAGCTCTACCTCCTTTAGTGGACTTTGCTATCCTAGGTTCTACCAAAAGTCCAGAGTTTTGTGACCTTAGGGAGCGTGATGGGTTGTAGCGTGGTAGGAGACTAGTTAGGTACGCAGGAGCTAAACCTTTAAGGGCTTTGTAGATAAGTAATAATATTTTGTAACTGATACAGAACTTAATTGATAGCCAGCGCAGAGACTGTAAAATTGGGGTAATATGATCTTATTTTCTTGACCTGGTAAGGACTTTAGCCACTGCATTTTGGACTACCTGTAGCTTGTTTACTGAAGATGCAGGAGAAGCACCAAATCCAGTCTAGAGGTCATGAATGCATGAACTAGCTTTTCTTAATCAGAAATAGGTAACGTTTCGTAGCTTGGCAATGTTTCCAAGATGAAAGAATGCTGTTTTTGTAACATGGGAAATATGATTTTCAAAAGACAAGTTGCTGTCTAATATAACACCTAGATTTTTGACTAGAAAGTAACAGTACATTCGTATAGTTGCAAATTGTAATCCAAGAGATTCTGTGTACTGCTTTTTGGTCCAATAAGTAATATCTCTGTCTTATCTGAATTCAATAGGAGAAATTTATTAGTCATCCAATCTTTTACATTTTTAATACACTCTTAGTTAATTTAGAAGTTTCATCTGGTCTTGTTGAGATATATAGTTGAGTATCATCAGCATAACAATGGAAACTAATTCCATATTTTGTAATAATATTACCAAGGGGTAACATGTATATTGAAAATAGCAGAGGACATAGGACAGATCCTTGTGGCACTCCATACTTTACTGGTGATAACTGAGATGACTCCCCGTTTAAGTGAACAATGTGGTAGCGATCGGACAGGTAGGATCTAAACCATGTTAAAGCCTGCCCTTGAATACCCGTATAGAAGAATCAGAATCAGAAAGAGCTTTATTGCCAAGTATGCTTGTGCATACAAGGAATTTATTTTAGTGACATAAGCTTCCAGTACACAGAGACAACAACAACACACAGACAAAAAAAATAAATAAATAAAAACAATAATAATAATAATAATAATAATAATACACAAAAATAGCAAAATAAATCGAAAAATAAATATATATTATATGAACAGTTGTGCTATAGATGATAATGGAATCGAATAGAGTGAGATGCAGAGATATGCTAGGATGGAGGCGGTAACAAATAAATATAAGGATATTGCACATTTTTATTGCATAAGTGGGGAGCATTTAACGGTTCATGAGGTAGATTGCCTGGGGGAAGAAACTGTTCTTGTGCCTGGCTGTCCTGGTATTTGCAGCTCTGAAGCACCGGCCAGATGGCAAAAGTTCAAAAAGGGAGTAACTTGGATGTGAGGGATCCAGAGTGATTTTCTGAGCCCTTTTCCTCACTCTGGATGTATACAGTTTTTGAAGGGTGGGCAGGGAAGCACCAATAATCCTTTCGATTATATTTTTGTAATCGATTTATTAGTATGTCATGATCTATGGTGTCGAACACAGCACTAAGATCAAGTAAAACTAGCAATGAGATGCAGCCTTGGTCTGACGCAAGAAGCAAGTCATTTGTAATTTTAACAAGTGCAGTTTCTGTGCTATGGTGGGGTGAAATTCTTCATAGAGATAAATTTTTTGCAGGAAGGAGCACATTTGAGCAGACACAATTTTTTCCAAAATTTTAGACATAAATGGAAGTTTTGAAATGGGTCTGTAATTAGGATCTAGTTGTGGTATCTAAATAAGAGGTTTAATAACCGCCAGCTTGAATGGTTTTGGGATGAGACCTAAAGATAATGACGAGTTAATAATATTGAGAAGTGGTTCTTCTGCTACAGGTATCAACTCTTTCAGAAATTTAGTGGGTACAGGATCTAATAAACAAAAAAATCTAATTTGTTTAGATGCAGTGATAAGTTTATTTAGGTCCTTCTCAAAAAATTAGCATATTGTGAAAAAGTTCATTATTTTCCATAATGTAATGATAAAAATTAAACTTTCATATATTTTAGATTCATTGCACACCAACTAAAATATTTCAGGTCTTTTATTGTTTTAATACTGATGATTTTGGCATACAGCTCATGAAAACCCTATCTCAAAAAATTAGCATATCATGAAAAGTTTCTCTAAATGAGCTATTAACCTAATCAATCTGAATCAACTAATTAACTCTAAACAATTGCAAAAGATTACTGAGGCTTTTTAAAAACTCCCAAGCCTGGTTCATTACTCAAAAACCGCAATCTTGGGTAAGGGACTGACGACATGACTGCTGTCCAGAAGGCCATCATTGACAAACTCAAGAGATGGAGGGTAGGACACAGGAAAGAAATTTCTGAACGAATAGGCTGCTCCCAGAGTTCTGTATCAAGGCACCCTTAGTGGGAAGTCTGTGGGAAGGAAAAAGTGTGGCAAAAAACGCTGCACAACGAGAAGAGGTGACCGGACCCTGAGGAAGATTGTGGAGAGAAGGACCGATTCCAGACCTTGGGGGACCTGCGGAAGCAGTGGACTGAGTCTGGAGTAGAAAACATCCAGAGCCCCACCGTGCACAGGCGTGTGCTTTTGAAACCAGAAACAGCGGCAGAAGCGCCTGACCTGGGCTATATAGAGAAGCAGCACTGGACTGTTGCTCAGTGGTCCAAAGTACTTTTTTTTCGGATGAAAGCAAATTTTGCATGTCATTCGGAAATCACAGGTGCCAGAGTCTGGAGGAAGACTGGGGAGAAGAAATGCCAAAAATGCCTGAAATAGTCCAGTGTCAAGTACCCACAGTCAGTGATGGTCTGGGGCATGCCATGTCATCTGCTGGTGTTGGTCCACTGTGTTTTATCAAGGGCAGGGTCAATTGCAGCTAGCTATCAGGAGATTTTGGAGCACTTCATGCTTCCATCTGCTGAAAAGCTTTATGGAGATGAAGATTTCGTTTTTTCAGCACGACCTGGCACCTGCTCACAGTGCCAAAACCACTGGTAAAAATGGTTTACTGACCATGGTATTACTGTGACTCAATTGGCCTGCCAACTCTCCTGACCTGAAACCCCATAGAAGAATCTGTGGGATATTGTGAAGAGAAAGTTGAGAGACGCCCAAGACCCAACACTCTGGATGAGACTTAAGGCCGCTACCGCCAGATCGAAGCAATCCTGGGCCTCCATAACACCTCAGCAGTGCCACAGGCTGATTGCCTCCATGCCACGCCGCATTGAGCAGTCATTTTCTGCAAAAGGATTCCCGACCAAGTATTATTGAGTGCATAACTGAAACATAATTATTTGACAAGGTTGCATTTTTTTGTTGTATAAAATTAAAAACACTTTTCTTTTTATTGGTCGGATGATGTGAATATGCTAATAATTTTTTTGAGCGGATAGGAATTTTGGGGTTTTCATGAGCTGTATGCCAAAATCATCAGTATGTAAAACAATAAAAGAGACCTGAATATATTTCAGTTGGTGTTGCAATGAATATAAATATATGAAAAGTTAAAATATATGAAAGTTTAATTTTTATCATTACATTATGGAAAATAATGAACTTTTTCACAATATGCTAATTTTTTGAGAAGGACCTGTAGTTGTAAACCACTGCATTTTTTGTTTGGGTGCGATGAATGAAGCTTAAGTATTAGACGGTGTAGAATCTACATTTGTTATTGTATTTCTGATGTTATCTATTTTATCAGTGAAGATATTCATAAAGTCATTGCTATTAAACTGTGAGGGAATATTTAGAAGGGGTGGCGTCTGGTTATTTGTTAATCTAGCCACTGTGCTAAATAAAAACCTTGGATTGTTTTGGTTGTTTTCTATGAGTTTGTGGATATGCTCGGCCCTGGCAGTTTTTATTTTATGTCTTTTGTTTGGCTGTACTTTTTTTTTTTTCAATGATATAATATTAAATTAAATTATTTTTTTTTTATTTATTCTCAATATTGTTTGTTTGTTTCTTTTGGTTGTGGGTATTGCTGTGTTGTACCATGGCACAGTACATTTTTCTCTAACCTTTTTTCAATTTGATGGGGGCAACAGCTTCTAACGTATTAGAGAAGATAGTGCCCATGTTGCTAGTCATTTCGTCTAGTTCATGTGTATTTGTGGGTACACAGACCAGTTGAGATAAATCAGGCAGGTTATTTCTGAATCTATCTTTAGTGGTTGGAACAATAGTTCTTCCTGGATGATAATGCGGAGCCATATAGTTAATATCAGTAATATGCAGCATGCATGATACAAGTAAATGGTCAGTAACATCATCACTTTGAGGTATGATATCAGTAAGATCAATTCCATGCAATATAATTAAATCTAGTGTATGATTAAAACCATGAGTGGGCCCGGTGACATTTTGCTTGACTCCAAAAGAATTTATTAGGTCAGTAAATGCAAGTCCTAATGCATCATTTGTATTATCAATGTGAATGTTAAAATCTTTGACAGTTAGCGCTTTATCAATGGTAACCAATAGGTCTGAGAGGAAATCTGCAAATGCTTTCAGGAAATCTGTATACGGCCCTGGTGGTCTATACACAGTAGAGCAAGAAATATGATAGATTTATTTTGCATATCTGACAGTGTAACATTAATCAGAAGTATTTCGAATGAGTTAAACCTGTATCCTGTTTTCTGGGTAACATTGAGAATATCACTATATATTGTTGCAACACCTCCCCAGTGACCAGTCTGACGGGGCTCATGTTTATAACAGTAGTTTGGTGGAGTAGACTCATTTAGACCAATATAATCGTTTGGTTTTAGCCAGGTTTCAGTCAAGCAGAGTACATCAAATCTATTATCTGTGATCATTTAATTTACAATAACTGCTTTGGGTGTGAGTGATCTAATGTTTAGGAGCCCAAACTTAAAAAAAAAAAAAAATATTTTGTTTTTTTTTTTAGCTTTTTTGTTTTTTTATCGATCATATTTTTTTTTGTTGATACTTTATTTTTTTTATTTTTTGATCACTATTCGGGGAACAGACACAGTCTTTATAGATTGGACAGTGCAAGTACTTCTATCATTTAAGCAGGTAGAACAAAAGCCATAATAGCAGTTATTTGAGGATTGGCTTACTAGTCACATGGAGTGTAGCTTCCTGAAGATGTTGTCTGACAGGAGTTCCACTCCGACTCTGTTGGGGTGCAGGCCACCAGCGCGAAAAAGCCTAGGACACTCCCAGAAAAGATTCCAGTTATTAACAAAGAGCAGTTTACGTTCTTTACACCAAGACAATAACCATTCGTCTAATGTTACCTAAAACGACATGCTAGTACATTTACATTTAATCATTTAGCAGACACTTTTAGCCAAAGCAACTAACAAATAGGGACAACAGAAGCAATCAAACCAACAAAAGAGCAACCATATGTAAGTGCTGTGACAAGCAGTAAGGCTGGGGGAGGTTAGGACGATTCCAAGGGCCCGACGTGGGAGGAGGGCCCCGGAACACGATTACTACTGAGGTGGCGCCCGAGTCAACATGCTGTTCTAAAGTGACGTGACATACAGCCAAGTATGGTGACCCATACTCAGAATTGGTGCTCTGCATTTAACCCATCCAAAGTGCACACACACAGCAGTGAACACACACACACTGTGAACACACAGTTATTTATTCAGGGGCCACAGCCATTTATTCAGGGGGCTGTCAGAAACTGTCCTAAAAGTCCTAGTTAGTCTAACGCAGTACAGTCTTGGCCAAAACTTTTGGGAGTGACATAAATTTTGTGTTTTGCAAAGTTTGCTGCTTCAGTATTTGTAGATTACTTTTCCACATGTTTCTTTGGTGTACTTAAATCAGCTTGTCATAAGTTTTAATAAAAATATAATTAGTCAATATTTACAGTGTTGAGCCTTGTTTTTCATAACCTCCACAATTCGCTCTGGCATGCTGGATATTAGCTTCTGGGCCAAATCCTGACTGATGGCAATCCATTCTTGGATTTGATCACAATTTGTGGGCTTCTTCTTGTCCACTCACCTTTTGAGGACTGACCACAGGTTCTCTATGGGATTGAGATCCGGGGAGTTGTCTGGCCACAGATCCAAAATTTCAATGTAATGATCTTCGAGCCACTTCTTTATCACTCTTGCTTTGTGACATGGTGCTCCATCATGCTGGAAAATGCACGGATCATCACCAAATTGCTAATGGATCGTTGGAAGAAGTCCCTCTTGCAGGATGTTTTGATACCATTCTTTATTCGTGGCAGTGTTTTTGAGCAGAATTATGAGAGAGCCCACTCCCTTAGTTGAAAAGCAACCCCACACATGGATGGTCTCAGGATGCTTCACTGTTGGCACAACACAGGACTCACTTCAATTCAATTCAAGTTTATTTGTATAGCGCTTTTTATGATACAAATCATTGCAAAGCAACTTTACAGAAAATTAAGTTTCTACAATATTTAGAAGTAGCTTATCAGTGATGACTGTCAGTTTACGTGCATACGGCAGAAATGTTCGCGAAAAATTAAATAAAAAGACGTAAAAAAACAGACGATTAACACTATTAACAGCAATTATGCAATCAAACTTATAGCAAAATGTGGTAGTTCTGTATGTTGTCTCTGGGTTAGCATCATCTGAAGTCCTCTAAGGGGCTGGCATCATCTCTTCTCTGGTGTCCTGACTGGAGCTTGTGTAAATCCTAGTTACCACGGGATGTAAATCCTGTAGCAAAACAGAGAAACAAATAGAGACATAATTAGCGTAGCTGCTGTTCCAGCCAAGTAAAATGAATTAGTTTAACCCAAGCTAAAGAATAATAATGCACATTTGATCAGATATAACTGCAGTCCAAAATTATGCTTGGCCAAAGAGGTGTGTTTAATCTAGATTTAAATGGAGAAAGTGTGTCTGAACGTTATCAGGAAGGCCGCTGCATTTTGGACTACCTGTAGCTTGTTTATTGAGGATGCAGGACAACCACCTAGCAGTGCATTACAATAGTCCAGTCTAGAGGTCATGAATGCATGAACTAGCTTTTCTGCATCATAAACAAGTAACATGTTTCGTAGCTTGGCAATGTTTCTAAGATGGAAGAATGCTGTTTTTGTAACATGGGAAATATGATTTTCGAAAGACAAGTTACTGTCTAATATAACACCCAGATTTTTGACAGTCGAGGAAGTAACAGTACATCTGTCTAGTTGCAAATTGTAATCTACGAGATTCTGTGTAATGTTTTTCGGTCCAATAAGTAATATCTCTGTCTTATCTGAATTTAATAGGAGAAAATTATTGGTCATCCAATCTTTTACATTTTTGACACACTCTGTTAGCTTAGATAATTTATAAGTTTCACCTGGTCTTGTTGAGATATATAGTTGAGTATCATCAGCATAACAGTGGAAACTAATCCCGTATTTTCTAATGATATTACCAAGGGTCAACATGTACAGTATATTGAAAATAGCAGAGGACCTAGGACAGATCCTTGTGGCACTCAATATTTTACTGGTGATAAATGAGATGACTCCCCATTTAAATAAACAAAGTGGTAGTGATCAGACAGGTAGGATCTAAACCATCTTAAAGCCTTCCCTTGGATACCTGTTTAGTTTTATAATCTATCTATGAGTATGTCATGATCTATGGCGTCTAACGCAGCACTAAGATCAAGTAAAACTAGCAATGAGATGCACCCTTGGTCTGACGCAAGAAGCAAGTCATTTGTAATTTTAACAAGTGCAGTTTCTGTGCTATGATGGGGCCTGAAACCTGACTGAAATTCTTCATAGAGATAACTTTTTTTTTTGCAGGAAGGAGCAAAATTGAGCAGACACAACTTTTTCTAAAATTTTAGACATAAATGGACATAAATGGACTCATGGTAGTGTTCCTATTTTTTTTTTTTTTTTTTTATAATCGATTTTTCAGATGTATCAAACAGCCTGAAGGGAGCTTCATCAGAGAAAATAACTTTGCACAAGTCTTCTGTTGTCCAATCCTTGTACTTTCTGCAGAATTTCAGTCTGTCTTTGACATTTTTCTGGGAGAGAGTGGCTTTTTTGCTGTCCTTCTTGACACCAGGACGTTGAACAAAAATCTTGGCCTCACTGTGCGTGCAGATGCTTTCCCACCAACCTGCTGCCGTTCCTGAGCGAGCGCTGCACTGCTGGAGACACGATTCTGTAGCTGACTCCTCAGGAGGAGACGGTCCTGGAGCTTGCTGGACACTCTGGGATGTCCTGAAGACTGAAGATGTCCTCAAACCTCTCTCCTTGAAGTTCTTGATGATCCAGTAAATGGTTCTTTCAATATTCTTTGTAGCAATTTCCTTGCATGTGAGGCCATTTTAATGCAAGGCGATGATGGCTGCACGTGTTTCTTTGGAGGTAACCATTGCAAACAAGAACACAATGATTGGAAGGGCTTCTTCCCTCCTTTTATAGCAATCAGTCTGCTCTTACAATCCAATTAGTATGATAGTGATTAACCTGACTAGTACTCATTCACACTTTGACATGTGCTGCTGATATGATTAATCAATTAATGTTAGCTGGTTATTTTGTATCAGGATCAAAAAACTGTGACATTATTATTTTTTATTTTTATTATTATTATTATTATTATTATTATTATTTTTTTTTTTTTTTTGTGAAAAGTTCATTGTTTGGCCAATAAAGCTTTATGGAATTATTTAATATGCATCTGATCACTCTACACAATAATCTAGAAACAATGTGAACGAACACCACAATAGCTAAAGCAGCAAATTTAGCAAAACACAAAATGTATGTCTTTTTTTTAACTTTTGGCCATGACTGTACACATAGCAAGGTTTTTTTTTTTCAGAAACAGAATAGAGAGATGGTCAAGTATAAATGGAAGAGATGTGTCTTTAGCTGTTTCTTGAAAATGCCTAAAAGACTCAGACTGAGTTGGACAAGTCATTCCACCACCAGGTTAATGTAAAAGTCTGTGAAAGTGATTTTGTGCCTCTTTGGGATGGTACAATAATGCCAATAAGTCCAATAAGTCTATAGTGAATTTAGGTAAAGAGGTGCAGAGCCAGTGGTAGTTTTTAGGCATACATCAATGGCTTGAATTTTTTGTAGCCAATGCAAACTGATGAACAGCGGTGTGACATGTGCTCTTTTAAGCTCCTTATAGACTAATCTTGCTGCTGCATTCTGGATAAGTTGCAAAGGTTTGATAGAACTGTCTATATACTGGCTATAGAACACCTATATGTTGTGCAGTTGGTGCAAAAGGTAGATTTTATCATGTGAGAATCCATGGTATTATATAATTGTAAATGACTCACAAAATAACTAATTTAACAGTATTCTTGCTTTTCTTTTTTTTCTTTTTTTTTTTTAAATCCACTAAATAAATGCAGTGATGATATGTTTCTCAAAAGTGCTTGTTTATATCAACTCAGTACAACACTATTTTCAGATGGACTGGTACAGTAACTATAACTACTACAACATGAATCCTAAATGCTCCTAAATCAGGTTTCATATTGGCATGATTACTTTATATCAAATCAAATTGATGCATATTTTATACCTTTTATCTGAATCAATGTGTAACTTATACACTACTGTAAATCATTATTGGGTCAGAACAAGAGGTTAAATCTGTGTTTCGCTGATAAATGTCAATCCCATTCATCTCAATACATCTGGAAAAATATCTCAGATTTTTTTTCCTCCAGTTATAAGATCTGAGTTTTAATTAAGTCTTCTTAAAATGTTTTTGTTGTGTGTTTTGTCACTTTAACTGATGGTCGATGGTCGTTCAGTAAATCTGCATTTTTTTTTTTTTTTTTTTAATGTTGCAGTTACATATTAATTGTTGTGTGTGTGTGTGGTGTGTGATTTTACTGCTCTTTGTTGTTGTGTTTGTGTAGTAAAGATGAATCTCACCAGGCCAACGGAAGCCCAATTTAAGAAATTATGACAAATGCTGGAGAAAGAATGCCAGCTCAACCAGGTACTCCAGAACCAGAACAAAGAGCTGAGTAAGACCAGAATGTTTGTGTGTCAAGGGATGTCCAATTTAATAGCATGGTTTTCTGTGTTGGTTGCTCTGGTTGCCACACAGACGTAGATTTCAAAACAGATGCATGAAAAATAGAGGTGCATCATCTCGACCTCCAATGCCGGCCGAATCGCAGTGCAGAACTCCTCTGTCATACAAGAAAAACTTGTGATGGAGGAAATTGGTGTATATTGTGATGCTGTAGTCATGGCTGGCTTCAGCTTTGTTTGGATACTGTATGAATACTTCTGACATTTCCATCGCTGACATTATCAGTGACATTATTCAAAATTATTTGAATCAAATTTAAAAAAACGTTTTTATGTTTCAGACTTTCAAAATCTGGATAATATCTGGATATGCAAAAAATCTGATTTTCACTGACAGTCTGAACAAGGCCTAATTTAACAGCAGTCTCAACTTAACTTAATAAATGCTTTTGTTTTACTAACCCCAAAGGTTATGCTTTGTTTATATGTGTCTGGCCATCAGTGAGAAGGCTCAGATTGTGAAGGCCATTCATAAGAATGACTTCCTCAGTCGTCTGCATGATGAGCAGACTTCTACATCAACAATACACCCGCAACAATAGGTGGCGCCAAATATGTATAAAATGAGCGCTTCCCACAGGACTGAAGCAAGCTGGCCCCTTAAACGAATTTACAGTGCCAGGGGACTGCATGATGGTGGGTGACTGTCCTGAACACAGCAGTTTAAAAGCTAAGCAAGTGAACCAGCAACTGAGGACTGGCTATGATGCAAACTTTAAGCTCATGGTGATAAACGCAAACAACTCTCAAGCATCCAGGAAATATGGTGTGTCAGAGTGTAACGTTTAGACGATGGCTAGATCAGATAGGCAGTGTGGATCAAACACATGTGTTTTTTGACATGCCAACATCTGCCATCTGTCACTGCACTTTCCGTGGACATGTGACTGCACCTTTCAAAACTCAAATGCAGGCAATGAAGGGTGACCTCGTGATCAAACCAGGGGGATGACAAGTCAGCTACAGGTGTTGGATCATGATGTATGGTAAACAAGCCATTCAAAGATGCACACACTCACACCATCTGGAAAAATACAGAAGCCTGCGGCGAGGCTGCTCTGTGATCGAATCCTCCAGGCATGGGCTGCAGTGCCCCCGGAGAGCATCATCAAAAGATGTTGCATCTCAGATGCTTTGGATGGGAGCGAGGATGACCTTCTGTGAGAGGAGCCGGTGGAGCCAGAGCATGAGAGTGATGATAGTGAGTGAACCCAACGTGTCAGAGAAATAGACTAATGAATGACATGAATAACATGATGATCTGAGGAGGAAAGTGACTGTTTATTGCACTACCTTTTTTTTCTCTGTCTCTGTCTCTCAGAATGATTTCAAGACTACAATGTGATTTAACTTCTGTTAATTAAATTTTGGTAGGCTATTCAGTGTTGCCAAGTCCATAGGTTTCTATGCAAAATCTGAGCTAGTTTTGAATAGCAATTGGGCTGGTATTGTTTCACAGACCTGTCAACCCTGGCTTCATGGTTTTTACTATGATATTGTTTAAATTCAGTTTAAATTAAATTCAGATGGACTACAGGTTATTTTTATGGTATGCTAATGAAGTGTTTAATGTTAAATGTGATTTTTGGCACATACCAGAAATGACCATACTATCAATACAAAACAATAAAATTAAAATTAAAAATATGCACCATGAAATTTTTTACATTTTCTTTATAAAAGACAATATTTCAAAAAGCTTACATCTTGGAAAAAAGGAGGGGAAGTGTCTTGTTTTCTAAACAATACTGTTATTTGGTGCTCAGTTATTAGGGGCCAAGCACCAAAGGTGCTAAGGCACCAATTGTATCCGTTAGTGTGATTTTCTTCTTCTTCTTCTTCTGCCACAAGTCTATGGCAGCCCATAGAACCGCTTGCGGGAAAGTTGAAATTTGGCACACTGATAGAGGACAGTGAGAAAAGTCACCACAGCAAATTTGGAGTCTCTAACTCAAACTCTCTAGCACCACCACTTGTTCAAAGTTGCACTCGTGTTTATGCTAATAACTTTTGAACTGTAAGCCAGAAAATGAAAATTTGCAAGGTTTCGTTTTTTTTCGTTATTTTTAATTGTTGTTTGTTAATACTTTTTTTTACTAGTTCTTTGTATTTGGTTTGAATGTATGGTACATACACAGTCAATACATACTGTAGTGAATTTCATGCTATTTTAACTGTCTTCTATTTCAAAAGAGCTCAGTCTTTAATAGAATATTTTATTATGATTTGATGTAGTGTATTGATTTGCATTTTTTTTATTTAGTGTTATATGGGGGTTGATGTAGGTTGATGTGGTTTGAAGTGTTTTGGATACTTTAATGTGTTTGGGGAACTGGCCATTCTATACAACTGTAAACGAAGAGAATGTGTCTGTAATAAGTTGTTTGTTATTTTGGAGTAATGGCTGATTTGGGTCGCCCTCTGCTGGTGTGGTACATAAGCATTTTGATGCTCTCTTTCATCACTACAGTGAAGTTATAGAAAATTGAGAGACAAACATATCGAAGCATCATGACCAACAAATCCAAAAAGAAAGAGAGCAACTCGTGGGCTTCCTGAATACGTGAGACATTCTGGCATCACTTTACATCTTCCGACATGATTCCATGGAGGAAGTCAGTGTGATTTTTCTCTTATAAATAGTAAATAGCTTGTCTGCTAAATGATTAAATGTCTGAGCTCAGACTCATGAATCTTGTAAATGATGGAAGTCTAAAGTATTCTCGAAGAACTTGTAAGAAAATATAGAAGAGAAGAAAATATACCAGACTTTGTGTCAAATTAAGACATTATGTTAAACTTTAAAAGGCCATTTGGTTAAAATTGTTCAAATGATTTTGCCAACCCACTGAGATTCTGAACAGCCTCTGGAATCAGATGTGGTGTGGTACTTCTCAATAACTGAGAAATGTTCATTAATTATGAAATTAGTTCAGTTTAGCTACAAGTAGCCCTACAGAAGACAGTAGTGTATTCATTCAGCTCGAGTCAGTTATTATCGTATTGATGTTGCAAAATTCATCAATTGCTTTCAATTAAGCTGTAAAGCAGCTATGTAAAGCATATTTTGGCTTCTTTATATTGTTCAGGCAGAAGCATCTGAGGGTCACAATGAAGAGTTCATAAATCTTATTTTGACACAAAGTCCAGTATATTTTCTTCTAGCAAAGCATGACATGATGATTCAAAGTCTTTTTCGTGTTTGTTGAGGTGAAGATTGATTGTCTGAGAGGGAACAGATGTTTTACATCATTCTCAACTGAGAGGTAAAATAAACTCATTAAACTTTGCACATAATAATCTCTGTGTTTGTATTTAAATACTAAAATAAGTCTTTCTTAAAACAGCTGGTCAGGATTCTGTCTATTTCCTATTAGGTATTAGTGACAAAAAAGGTGAACGGACAGCAGAAAATCATTTGTAAGATGGGTGAGGGGGAACACTTTGGAGAACTGGCTCTAATACGGTAACCATGGATCTTTTATAGCTGGGATCGCTCCATCTTCAGTATTAAACGATGTACAAATCCAGCACTGAACTGGGCCTTGTTTATAAAACATTCGTCAACAAACACACTTGTGAAACTCTGTTGCTGCCCCGGAAAAACAAACTGCATCCACTGTTTACATAATGCTGGGTTCTTTGGGAAGCTGAACAAAGTTATCTTTCCCTTACAACCAAAAACACACTTCTTTGGAGACATTCTTCCTCAGCAAGTCTCGTGCAGCGCTGCCGCCGGATGAAGCTCGTTGATGGGCGCGATCTCGCTCTCGCTCTGGTCGATGTGTGTGCAGGCGGGCACGTTCTTCCGGGAGAAATGTCCATATAAGGAGTTCCACCCTCGTCTACGTCATGAAGAGCCACGATCGAAAAAACTCTCCAAAACTTGTATGAACTTTTGGCACAGAAATACTACATCTACATTCCAAATCTACATTTTCAATATAGTCTTCAACTTAGTCACTTTTAACATGTGGAGTTAATATTTATATAATATCAACAAGGGGGAAAAGCCATCAGAAAATCCTTTTGCAAAAAAAAAAAAAAAAAAGATTCACAAGCACAGAGGGTTTCTTCACTAGTTATCTGCCAGGTTATAAAGTATGACATCTGTCAGGCAGTAGAAATATTTTGTGCTACACTGACATGTTTACAGCTGGCTCATTATCAGCTGGTATTGTGCATTCTGTTCTCTGGCTGGTTTCATGTTTTAGATTGCTAAGTGTTTTTAATTTTTAGATTTAAGTGTATTTTGGTGCTGACATTGTTCTTTTTCAAAAACTTGTAGTGCTAATTTACTAGAGGATGATGTAAAGTCAGTGAAAAAGATTTGGGATCACTATCTTTTTTTTAAAGAAATTAATAGTTTTATTCAGTATGGTGAATATTCAGTTCATTAAACTGATTAAAAAAATGACAGTAAAGACATTTATAATGTTATATCTCCATTTAAAAAAAATGCTGATCCTCAAATTTTTTGTTCAAGCAAAGAATCCTCAAAAAAGACCCTATATCATGGTTTCCAGACGACTGTGATAATAATTTTAATAAATGTTTTTTGAGCATATTAGAAAAAAATCTGCATATCAGGATGATTTCTGAAAGATCATGTGACACTGAAGACTGGAGTAATGATGCTGAAAATTCAGCTTCGCATCAGAATAAATGACATTTAAAAATATATTCAAATAAAAAACAGGTATTTTAAACTGTAAAAATATTTCACAATATTACTGTTTTTATACTCTATTTTTGATCAAATAAATGTGGCCTTGGTGAATATAAGAACTTTCTTTCAAAAACATGAAAATCTGAACTGATCACGAATTTTTGAACAATAGTGTCGATACTAAAATAATCTCCATATTAAATCCAAACTATTAGACATACTGTAGGGTATACATGATGTACAGTATTAGTGTGTTATAGTGTAGTTGTTCAGTGGCATCTTTCTATGCCTGAGTTTGAATGAATCTGGGTTTTTCTAAGCATACAGCTAGGTGCCTGTCTAAACCTAAATGCAGCCTTTAAATGAGTTATAATATGAATTATAGAATATGTTGTCATTTCTGTTGAATTTTATATTATAAGTATTGCTGTCTCCAGGCCAGAAACATGTCTAAAGCTGAAAGATCTCTTCCCTGTACTGTACCAGGAGGGAAGTTGTCGTGGAGAGCCTGTCACTCTTGGAGTGGGTGGGGGGGGGGGGTAGAAACATTCTACTAGAAAAGAAAATTCTCCAGGCGATCCAATGTGACTTCATTGTCAGGTCAGTGCAGCTCCCTACCTAACCTATAATCATATCTTATTTTGCTCAAGCAGTTCTCATATTAAATTCCGGTTGGACTTTTCTGGTGTTGTTCAGGCTGCATGCTGCCTTCAAAGATTCTTGCTTCATCTATATGATCATGGAGTTTTGTCCTGGTGGGGAAATCTGGAACAAGCTGAAAAAGGCGTAAGACGTTCACAAATGAATTATTGTTGTTTGCTAAGGCAAGCATCCTTATGACAACTGCTGTTGCTGTGTTGTTGCATTGCATATAAACTAGCAGGAAAACCCTAGCAACCACAGAACAATGCATTAACAACCACTCAGGACATCTTGGAAAATGCATAACACATTAGTGTCATCTCTCTTGCATAATATGGTAGATCATTAATTAGAATCCATTTTCTGTCAGATATGTATTTCCCTAATTAGTGCTGTGTGAATGTGTGAATGTGGGCACATGTGTCGTCATGTTGCAGAAGGCGCTTCGAGGAGAATATAGCTGTGTTCATAACAGAGTGTGTGGTTGAATCCTTTGCATACCTCCATAACAAAGGGATCCTGTATCAAGACCTGAAAACAGAAAACCTCATGCTGGACTCCAAAGGATATGTGAAATTGGTAAACCAATGAAATTCCCTTTTCCCCGCTTCTCATATACATCATATGAATGCCTACAACCCGTGTACCCTCTTTTTTAATGTGATGCAGCATGCAACTGTGATGTATTTAATCAAGGATCAATTTTTCAACTTTAAACGAATAGAGCAATTACAGGCATTTACACTGATAAGCTGTTAATACAATTGTGATAATTTGTCACTGTGACAATTTAATATGCTCTTTTTTTTTCTTTTTTTTTTTTTTTTTTTTCTTTCAGGTTGATTTTGGTTTGCAAAAGAGCATTCTCGGGGTGAGAAGACATATTTATTTTGCATTACTCCTGAGTACATCCCTCCAGAGATCATTCAGAACCAGGGCCATTACATTGCTGCTAACTTCAGGTCACTTAGTTTTCTGATCTATGAGCTACTTGTGGGCAGGTAATAAAGTTTTCTCATGTAATCCACACATGTGGCAAAAATGATTTATAATTTTTTTATTATTATTATTTTCTTTTAACTTATCATATAAGTTAAATTGGGTGAAGGCTGTTGTTTTACAAACTTGAAGAATCTGTAATGTGCAGGCAGAGCAGAGGATCTAATCAAAGAAACAAAGAAAACAAATGACAAGGAACACTGGGAGGAAAGAAACACATTACTTTGAAACACTAGGGCTGTATATAAACAGGGGGTAAGAAGCTAACACGGTTAAAATCATTTATTTATAGGAGTGCAATGTCATATTGGTTATGTTAATGTATTTTTTCCTGTTGCACTGTATGCATATGTGCTGTCCATAAGGCTATAGCACTAATTTATAGTATTATCACTGTTCAATTTTTGTTTTGTCACAATTCACATTAATGCATGAAGTTTAGTAAATTTCAAATGTAATAAAATGCAGTAGCAATTATCATTTCTGAAATACTTTGAAAGTAAGTAAATAATTTTACATAAGAATATTCAACATCCTGTATTTTGCATGTGAATAGAGGAACACCCCAAAATCACGTGACCCTTGACCACAAAACCAGTCATAGTGTTAATTTTTTTCAATTGAGATTTATACATCATCTGGAATCTGAATAATTAAGCTTTCCATTGATGTATGGTTTGTTAGGAGGACATCATTTGGCCGAGGTACAACTATTTGAAAATCTGGAATCTGAGGGTGCAAAAAAATCAAAATATTGAGAAAATCGCCTTTAAAGCTGTCTAAATTAAGTGCTCAGCAATACATATTACTAATAAAAAATTACATTTTCATATATTTACGGTAGGAAATTTACAAAATATCTTCATGTAACATGATCTCTACTTAATATCCTAATGATTTTTGGCATAAAAGAAAAAATTATAATTTTGACCCTTACAATGAATTGTTGGCTATTGTTATAAATATACCCATGTGACTTAAGACTGGTTTTGTGCTCCAGGGACACATATATTAATCAAAGGAACCTGAAACGATGTGTTCCTGCAGTCCTTCGTTCAGATAGTGTTTGCATGTGCTTTTTTGTGTTTAAATGTGTTTTTCTTGTATTATTTGTCCTAAAGTCCGCCATTCTCCAGTTCAGACTCACTGAAGATCTATGCCGAGATCTTTGAGAGTGTTGAATTTCCCGTCATATATAGGGGAATGTATCAAATCTCTCATCAGTAAATTGTGTAGGTGATTTCTGATGATCTGTTATAAAGACTTTTTACATTTTATTTAAATGTCATCCCTTGATGTCATTTAGCTATTTACATTATTAATCTTCAGTTTATGTGTTGTTTACATGACAAAAAATGGAATCAAAGATGTCCGAGATCACAGGTAAGCTTTATCAATGCATATTGTGTATTATATAGTGTACACTGAATTTAAATGTATGTGTGTGTTTATTATGAGTAGTAATTTGATTATAGATGTATGAGTGTGTGTGTTTGTGTGTGTTTTTTTTTTTTTTTTTTTGTTATTAATATTTTTGCTGTAATGTGTGTTTTTGTTGTTTTGTGTGTGTTTGATCATTGAACCTTGATGTGTGTTTGATGTTTTATATTAATTATTTGTCAGGTGGTTTAACAGAATTTTATGGTATTAATTAACTTTTTTCACATATTACAAAAGTAACACTTTAGCCCCACTCCCTTAAATATGTTTTCAATGATCAGTGGAGGCTAATGGACAAATTTTCAAAACTTGAAAAGCTACCAAGTAAGTAACAAAGTCCGTTTCATTGATTGTGTTTTTGTGGTTTCTTTGGTTTAGAGGGTTCTTGCTATATAAACTTTGACCCCTTTCCCAAGCAGACCCAAACAGAGGAGGAATTTTCAGGCTGGGACTGTGATTTCTGAAGTCTCGAGGTCTCTGATATCTATAAGATATCTTTACTTCCCAAGTTATTTACTAATAAATATACTCAGTTTGATAAACTTACCTATTTACCTTACACTTAACTATCTTAAGGGAAGATAAGCAAATTTTGTGACTCTTGGCATATGACTTAGTAAGTAAAAATTACTTTAATAAAAACTCATAAATTACCTACATTATGCCTAACTTTTTAATTAGCAGAAATATTGAAATGTTAATATATTATATGTTACATGGATGTTCAGACTTTTATTTTCTATAGATTTTGCTGCAACCCAATGCATGTTCTGTATATTAAATTAAATTAAATTATTAAAGGGGTCATATGATGCGATTTCAAGTTTTCCTTTCTCTTTGGAGTGTTACAAGCTCTTCACGATGTGGGAAATTTGCATAATGCCACCCAAATGTTCAGACAAATAAAGAAGGTGTAACTTTGATTCTCGCTGTTGCCTCCGGGGCCATGTTGTGGAGACGCTGTTTCGAAAACACTTTGTTTGGGCTTCCAAAAGAGGACAGAACTAGAAATCAGTGGTTAAGTTATATTTACAACACTGTTCCAGAACAGTTCAACCCAAATATTCAGATGTGTGCAGCGCATTTTATGGAGGACTGTTTCCTGATCCTGGGAGAAAAGACTACAATGCCGGCTGTTCTGACTCACAGTCTGTAAGTACGTTTTCATATGTAAAGGATTTGCCACTGATGATTCAAATGCGAGTTTTGAGCAGTGTAGAGCAGCGGTTCTCAATTCCAGTCCTCATGACCCCCCTGCTCTGTACATTTTGTATGTTTCTGTTATGCTCTGCACATTTTTTTTTCCCCCACGTAAGTGCCCTGCAAAGTGGACATCAGAGGATATTCCGCCATGATTCCAGTTCTAAGTGAACATGTATGTTCCATTCAAGTGCACTGAAGTGTGTGAGACGTGAATTTAAATTGTATTTATTTACAGAGGTATATGATGTCACACTTGTCCGTGTGTGAAGACGTTGCACAATGCAAATCCGTGAATGAATGTTCCGAAGTGAAGTAAACTTCAACAGATTTCCGCTGCTCAGGGAGTAGGGAGCAATGAACACTGTGTAGGGACCATGTCAACGGGAACACAGTTCATGCACGGAGCTCACTTCTAATGAACTGATTATCTGAATCAGGTATGGTAACAAAGAGAGACCTGTAAAATATGCAGAGCTGGGGGGCGCGAGGACTGGAATTGAGAACCGCTGGAGTAGAGTAGCACTTGTTTGACGTTTCTCCGATCACAAATGCAGACATGTTTTTATGTTTACGCAGCGTGATGCAACGCAATGCATAAAAACACAGTATAAGTCATTATAATCCGTAATTATGTCCCCACTGGATGCAACAAATGGCTCGTTTGTAATGGGTTTTATTGTTTTTGTCTTGTTGCGCCGGTGTTCTGATCGGGACACGCATCACAGTATGGCAAGGGACGTAACATTTCCGTCACACGCTTGAGGTATTTGGCCAATCACAGTGCACTGGATAGCTGGCCAATCAGAGCACACCTCGCTTTTCAGAGCAATGAGCTTTGTAAAAAATGATGCATTTCAGAAAGGTGGGGCATAGAGGAGAAACAATAATGAACAGTATGTGGAAAATAATGTCATTACACCAAATACACAAAATAATGTTCTTTTTAGCAACATCATAAGAGCCCTTTAATATTTGATTCAAATTAATGTGATTGTTGGTTTTATTATTTTTTGAGGTGTTATAATAAAGAATTATAGTTAAACATCAAATGGGGAATGTAATTGAAAGTATGTCAAATATTTTTTTAAAAGGACTGAAAAAGCAATATTTTCACTGCAGTTATGGAACAAATTAAGTTCTGACTGTTATGGTACCTTTAAAGAATAGTGTTGTTATCTGTAAGCTTCCAAGCCAAGTCATTAACAGCATCTTTACAGAAAGTCACATATATCTATAATTTACCACAGAGCAAGTTTAAGGCTATGGGAAATATGATGACATATATAGAGAAGATACAAGTGATCCTCTGGATTTTAGATCAAGCTATATTGTAATCATAGTATTGACATATATCAGTGCTGCAGTGACTTGCCAATATGCAAAACAATGCCTTCAAAAACCTTCACAAAACCATTAATTCCCATTTATTGTCAAGATTTATTGCCACAGAACAGCCATTGAAAACACATCTAATGCATGTGATTCAGTTTATTTGAAAAAGGCTGGTGCAGTTAACAATCACACTAATTATCAGCTTTACTCCCCCTATTTTGGCTTAAAGATGCAGAGCACCGATATACTAACATACATTCATTTGTAAACTATGATTATTATTAAAACATTTGACCTTTGCCATTAAGTGATCCTATAGTGTAGAAATACTGTATATTATTACAAAATTCAAAATAAAATTGAACTGCAGAATTTGCATGCTCACATACAGTGTGGTAGATTTCGCAAAGTCTCTGTGCTTTTAGAGAAACTTGATGTATATTTGGTAAATAAAAGATTCAGTCTGAAACAAACTCCTCCCAAGAACAGGAATGTAAATGCTTCCAGCTCAATTTCATGTCATTTTGTTATGGTAACACTTTGTTTAACCTCAGCTCTTCACCTTTTGATGCCTGAAAATGCTTACCATGATCATCATTGTGACTGTGAGGGTTACACCCGTCTCAACCTTGCAACCAATTTCATAAAAATTAGGCTCTCAAAAGCCTTCAGAAATCAATTGTGATGCAGCTCTATGACTATGAAATACAGTACAGTAAATGAAATCGTCACTCACAGAATCTGGTTCACACACAGTTAAAAAAACAGCCTGAAGATCTTAATTGCTTCTTTCTTTGTGTTGTTAACTAAGCAGAGACGAAACAGGATAGCACTTAATTATCGCAATCATATTGAAATCAGTGTATTTTGTTCAGCCAGAGCTACCCTGTACAAGAAAAAGGCATTTTAGTTGCCTTCAAGACAGTGAAAAAGGTACAATTCATTTATAAACATCAGTCCTGAATGCTTTCAGCTGAGTCTACTAGGAGAGAAACATCAATTCCTGCTTCTTTCAGAGTAAATCATCTGAGGACACATTTCATCTGTAAACAGCCTTGTGTGTGGTTTGTCTGTTACTCTTCATTCCCTGAAGAGTGTCAAGTGGGTACGAGAAGGACGAAATTTACAGTCATGGCTCGGCAACCGTAGTATTCCTCGCAGCAGAGTGGAGCTGTGGCTTAAAACGTGTCTCAGATCTCCATGGCAACTGCAATCTCTCAGTCTCAGCCCGGGGATCTGGATGTCAGAGGTTGCAGCGCTCGCTAAACAGAACAATACAGTTACATTAAACTGTGCTGTAATGAGGCATCAGCACAAAAACCATCATGTTAGAATAATTTGGTGTAATTGGTTTACATTGAACGATCATGAAGAACTTCCAGTAAGTATGAGTAGATGTGATTGTTTCTGGGTAGTAACTGATTACATGTAATCTGTTTTACGTAATCAGATTCAAAAGGTCGGTTACACTTTATTTCAAGGTGTCCTTGTTACAGTGTAATTATTCATTTAAGTACTGAGTAATATTAATTAACTACCTGTACTTACTATATAGTCAGGGTTAGGATTAGGGTTTGGTTTAGGGCTACTTGCATGAAAGTATGCATAATTTATAGTTATTATAATAGTAAGTACATGTATTGTGTAACAAGCACACCTCAAAATAAAGTGTTACCAAAAAGTCTAGTATTTTTTGTAATTAGAGTACATTACATTTTAAAGACATTTAAAATTGTCAGGATTGCAGAAGGTGATTTTTAGTCCAGGGCAGCAGAAATATCTGACACAAAGTGACCAAAAGTAAAAATGACCAACCCCACACTTTTGAATGGTAGTTTATGTTGGCTAAAAGGATACACTTGAAACAAAGCATTCAATTGTAAGTGACTGTTTTAAATGTGTTCTCTCATAACATCAAAACAGCTTTAGTTGACTACATACTGGATGGCCTTCTGTGAGCCTGTCAGGGTTGCTATGGGAAACAATTATTAACCATGAACTGAAGGCACCTGTTCCCAATTAAACACAAAACATAAGGAGCAGCGTCATCGTCATCAGCGAAAAGGTGAGTATGTTCTCCCACTGAAATCCAATTAGTCTCCTCATATCCTTCTTCACCGTGTCTGCATGGGAAAAGGTCAATGGTTTGAGCTTGTCTAATATGCATATGTTAAAGCTGCCCACATGGAGCAGCTTGAGTTGGGGGATATATATTAGCAACTATAAAATTCAACGTTATCTCATGAGCAATTCGTACATATTTTATGAGGTGGCTAATTCGTACGAATTCGTAAGACCACACTCGTATGATTTTGTAAGATTTGTCTGGACTCCAGTGACGGGTAGGTTTAGGTGGGGGGTTAGGTGTAGGTTATTCGTACAAATTCATACGAATTGTGCAACCTGTAAAATACGTACGATTTAGCACAAATCGTATGAATTTGTACGAGTGAGGTCATACAAATTCGTAAGAATTAGCCACCTTGTAAAATATGTACGAATTGCCGTGAGATCAGGTTGATAAAATTATATTTTGTATCCTACTTAATTTTGAACGGAATCCATTGCTTTGTACAGTAAAGATGATTTTGTAAGGGCTATATGCGAACACCATAATTATTATCTGACTAATGTAAGAAGGTTAAAAAGAGAGAAGGTTAAATCCACATGGAACCAAATATTCATGCTCTTCTCTCATGCACTCAGCATGTTTCCCAGGTGCCATGACTCCACAGACAGTGGTGTGCGCTGTGAATTTTTAAAAGCACATCTGTTGAGAGTGTTCTCACTTGACATGAAGTAGCGGCTTGGCCCCAGAAACAGCATGACTTAAGCAAATAGCAAGGACACAGGAAAAAGTGCCTGGAGTAGTCATGCAGCACATCAAAAATGGGAATGGTTCAACTGAAGCTGCACTGCACAAACATATACTTGCAGTGTTAAAAGCTTTGTTGATTATATTTGGAGCAATATGTTATATGAAGAACACTTTTATACCTGCCTCCACAATGACCCCCTTCACTTGAGCACCCTGTGCTCAGATACTTTTGCTGCCTTCGAGTCCTCTTCAGACCTCAAGTCACAAATCAACACATTCAGTGGCTGCATTAGCTTTTCATGAAAAGCTAATGCCTAGTTTGACTGATTTGATTTTTGTTTCCTTAAGTCCAAAACTTGGTTACTTTTTAGAAATACACAATCTGGAGAGAAAAAAACAAAACAACAAAAACAAAACTGGCCTTCATTTGATGAGTGGTCATAAAAAAGGCACACATTGGCTGTGCATTTTGAGTGAAATCTACATATCATCACCAATATTGAACAAACACATACAGTACACAAAAGAAGAGGGTGAGACCATAAAACATCCAAAAGAATGCTATGGTTGGCTTTGGCTGTATGCGTTAAGTCAAGTCAAATGTATGTGTATAATGGCTTTTCACACAATACAGTGTTTCAAAGCAGCTTTACGAAAACTCAAAATTTTATGTCTATGACAAAAAATGCAAATGTATTTTAAGCATAAAATCTAGAAATGTTGTGCAGTTGGTGGATGCATAGAACAGTTTTGCTATCATAATGTGATTTTGACATGAAGTCATGTTATTTATCTTTTTTCATCAGATGGAAGCAACCTTGTCCAAAAACATGTTAAATTATCGTATTGTCTTTATATTTCAGCTTTTAGAAGTGTAATGTAATTTTTTTACTGTTGTGAAGTTCCAAACATTTGCTTATAAACTACCAGACAACGGTACAAAAGCTGTTGCCAGGGCAGTACCCCTTCAAAAGGAATGCCTTTGTACCTTATTTACCCCTAAAGGGTGTATTTTATTACCTTTAATGTACATTAGCAGCTCAAGTATAAATATAACAAAATGATATCAGTGCCTTTTGAAAAGGTATTGCCCCAGTGATCCCTTTTGTACCTTTTTTGATAGTGTACAAATAAGAATTTATCACCTAGGTTAGATCTAAACTAAATAAATAAATAAAATAAAATAAAACCAGCCAGCAGCCAATGTGTGGCCCTTCTTTCTTAGGAGGGTAAAAACAATCCTTAAAGAAGTCTCTGTCACTGGTAATCATGTGTGCTCATCTCATAAATATGATCTTTTTGACATGACTGTCAGCAGGACTGCTATAGTCACGTTCACCTACCTGTTGACTGTGTCTCTTCTGGTTGTGACTTCATTAAGCTGGCTGAACCAAAAGTCAGGCTTTGTAGATATAGTCTTGAAGTGTGTTAGACACAAGCTCAAGAGAGCACTCCGTTAGCATTCCCATTCATTTCAGTTGCAGTTGCTTGGCTGTCTATATTAGCCCATTCTTGCAGCAGAAAGACTGTCATGCCTTGTAGAGCCTTGCCACAGAAAGCTTGTAAAACATCTACAGTATATTAATGTGTAATCATATAAATTTAAATAACTTGTTATGCGTCTCTAACAAAATTATTAATTAGAATACATGGCTACTTTTTCATGGCCGTCAATGGAAAACAATGATTTTTGTCCACATTAAAAGTTAGGGCATATTTTCTTTATATAAAATGTGAAGTCTTTACTTTGCCCCCGTTATTTTTTCTGTCATTGTATTCTTTTTTATTCATCTTGTTTTTTCACAGTTTATCAGTGAACATCTTTAGTTCCAGTTCATTTTGTTTGTGTTTTAGTGATATCCAGATGGTCAGCGTAATCCGGGATGAGACCGTTGAGGAATAAGCTTCCGTTTCGTACAAACGTGTAGGGATACACCTCTCTCTCATCTCCAAGGTTAACTGAACGTGCACGTTTCCCTGGTGTCATCTGCTGATTGACAGGTGGGCTGAGGTTTATTTCAGCGGACAGTTTGCGCTTGATCGATGCAGCGCGCTGGAATCGGTCGTAAATGTCGACACTCAATCGCCGGCGTGTCTCTTTAAACTCAGCGGACACATTAGCAGTCCATTCAGCGGCATGAGCTCGAAATTCTCCTACCTATATGCCCAAAAGGAATAGATTGATATTACAAAATAATGTTGTTGGATTAGTGCACTAAATATTAGTCATTATTTACTAAATTTTTGAAGTAACTTTTTTTTTAGGTTTATTTTTTTATCTTTTTTTATATGTTATAGATTTTTTTAGACCAAACCTCATGCTCCAAAAGGACAAAAAAAAAAAAACACAAAAAAACATAAAAGTGATCTGTGTGAATCATGTGCCAAGCTTTCTGAAAACATATGGTTGTCTTTGTGAAATTTAATCATTATATGCAAGTACAAATGGTAAAATGGCAAATTTAGACAAATATAACCAAGTTGAAACCAACTGCCATATGTTCTAGCATGCCTTAATGAACACAATGTTTCAATTCAAATTTGTGGAATGAGAATGACATTTGGGAGCTGGATGAGAGAGGAATGTTATGAGTGAAAAATGACTTTATTTAAAAAAAATATTTTAGTTTGTTCTTCACACAAATGCTATCATTTGACTTCAGAATACATAGAATATACAGTGCCCTCCATAAGTATTGAAACAGTAAAGACAAAATCACTTTCTCTGCTGTGGAGTCAAGACATTTGCAAATATGATTAAAAGATGAATATGCGACAAAACTACAGAATGTCACATTTTATTATTAGGTCTTTCAACACATACATGTTTTATAAAATAAAAAGGACAGGACTTTTTCAGAGTTCATCCCACTATTTGATGTGAGCATAAGTATTGGAACAGTTGAATTTAAGGCAGTTTGAAAAGATTAAAAGCTAATATTTAGTTGCAGATCCCTTGCATGCAATCAGAGCAGTGAGTCTGTGACCCATAGACATCACCAGACTCTTGGTCTTATGCCTTGAAAAATTTCTTTCCCCCAGCCTTTAATGCAACCAATTCCAAACTGTTGCTTGCTTTGAGGAGTTTTTCTGTCTTTAGTCTCCTCTTCAGCTGGAGAAATTTAATGTTCAATCGGATTTAAATCTGGATATTGATTTGGGCAATCTAAGACTTTAGATTTTCTTTGCCCTGATAAAGCCCTTGACTGAACTGGCAGGGGGGTTTTGGGTCATTGTCCTGATCCAATATGAAGTGCTTTCTAATGAGTTTGGTGGGATTTTCTTGAATATTGGTAGCCAAGATGATTTTGTACCCTTCCGAATTAATTCTGCTACTGCCATCATACATTAAGTCATCATTAAAATTAAGAGGTCCTGTTCTAGAGACAGCCATGCATGCCCATGCCATGACACCACCTCCACCGAGCTTTACAGATGAGCTTGTATGCTTAGGATCATTTGCAGTTCCCTTTTTTCTCCAAACCTTTGCTTTCCAATCACTTAGATAAAGGTTAATATTTGTCTCATTGGTCCATCAACTCAGTTCCAAAACTCTACTGGCTCACATTTGTGAAGAATCTTGCCTTTCTATTTTTGGTGCTGATCAGAAGCTTGCATCTTGCTGTGTAGCTTCTGTAATTCTGTCAAATTGTCGTCGTTGGTTGCTGATGTCGCCGGTAGTTTCCAAACTCTTGATTTCTCTATGCCCTTTGTTTTTCCTTTAGTTCTTATTGACTTACTCTTTTCTTTTAGCATCCCAATTGCTTGCTTTTCTTTCAGAGTCGGCTTCCTCGTCTTCATCCTGGTTTGTGTGTCATCATTGAATGCAAGACTTAGAATGCAGAAGCAATGGATATAACTGATAAGACACATTCCCTGCTTTTAATATCTGAAGAATTAATGCAACAGCACACAGGTGAACACTTAGAAAGACCTGTGAGGCAACTGCTCCAATACTTATGGAGGGCACTGTATCGATTAAGTCGATGGATTTTAATGAAACTTCTTTGACAGACATGACCATCTGTCATCATCTGCCATTGGAGAAAAAAAAGCAAATACAGCAAATTGGTTTGGAGCAACATTATGGTGAGTTATGAAATAGGGACCCAAACGCTGATAGTTGGTAGGAGAACTGGAGACAGATGTTGGTTTGATGATTTTCTTTCTTTCTTTTTTTTTTAAACTTCTCTTTATTTGATACAAATGATTTTCATAGTGTTTGGATAAAACAAACAAAACAAATGTTTGTGCTTTGTATTTAATAATATGAAATATCTAATATTTAATAATCCTTTCATTGGGCTATTGAAAAAAATGTTATCTATATGAATCCAGAGGTTTAATCCTAGTCTTAATTGTAAATAAGTTGTTGGTTTTAAAGCCCTGCATAGATGTGTGGGTGCAGCTATGGTTTAAAGATTGCATAATTTATTGCTTCACACGAGAACATACCTCCTCTTTTGTTTTCTTGGATATGACACGAAACCAGTCTCCAATCATACTGAGAACAGCAGCGAAGTATGCTAAACCAATCAGGATCCAGAACCACACCAGGGGCTTGTAGTAGTCCAGGTACTCCAACTCAGAACCACCTGAACAAACAAGACAAGATGCTATAATCCATTTTTGCAAACTACTAATCACATGAATATGTGTCTCGTTTATGATCACCACTGTTCTCTTCGTGCTGGCGTCGCTCGCCCTCGCCCGCGACAAAATCTCCAAAGCCGATGGTTGTCAAGGTAATGACGACAAAGTAGATGGACTCCAGTGCACTCCAGCCCTCAATGTGTTTGAATATGATGGCCGGCAGGGTGACGAAGAGGAGACAACCAAACAAAATGAAAAGAACGGTAGAAATCACACGGATCTTGGTTTGACTCACATTCCACTTCTGAGGAAAGAAAAAACATGGATGGAAAAAACTTAATGAGTATGACAACCAGAAAATGAATGTTGAATATTAAATAAATTCCAATTTGCATTGCCTATCCTCTCATGATACCTGGAACCAGTGTTACAAGTACCCCAGACACATAATTTTGCCATTTTTGCAGCATAAACGCCATCAAACTGATGAGAGCTTTGAATCTTCCTATGTTCCCTATGGTGCTGACACCTAAAGATGTCAAGTTTCATTCCCCAAGCAACTGACACTCAACTGCCATTGGCTCATCTGCGCTCGAGGGGAGGGGCTTACCGATAGGTCAGTTAGACACCCTCTTAGATCAGGGGCAAGTTCAAGCTCAAACCGGTATGCAGCGTTTTGGTATGGTTTCCGGTTTGAACGACATGTTTCTTGGAAATGGTGTACAACGGGGTTTGAGATACGTTTTCTCATTTTTTGGTTGTTTTGTAAATGTTTTTTATAAAACGTGTTGTTTTTGTGAGAGATTTTGCAATGTGTTTTTAATATAAATTTTTTTTCAAGAGCAAGTATATTGTATATTGCACATATTTATTTACATTAAAGGCAAAATAACTGAAATAATAAGAGCACAAGTATAGATCTGGAACTTCTTTAAGTCTGTCTAAATATCATTTAGTAATTGCAATGTCTTCTGGTCCTTATCCTTTCCTTAGGAAGGTGTGCTAGACACTGATTAATGTAACATAAAAATGCTATACATATTTATATATTTTGCTATTGTATTGTTGAGTGACACTTTCATAAACTTTTCTATACCCCTCTGATTATATAATGGTAAATATCACAATAGCATAGCACAACAACAGTGATCAGCAATAATGATAAGTCTAATACTCACAATAAAAATAATAAGGTTTGTATTATCCTTCACCTGAAATGTTTGTCTTTTCATCCTGAAATGCGAGACAAATTTTGGATCACAAAAATTAGGAACCACAGTTTTCACAAATCTCTTCACTTGATTGGGATGTTCTCTTTTATTCTGGATGGCAAGGGCATTGACTGTAACATCGAGCATATTTTGCAATATTAAATACGTATTTAAACTGATTTCATCAGGATCCGAAAATTCAAAAAGAACACAAAGAATGGTCTTCTCAGCTGCCATAGTTGCAACTCTAGTGTCATCAAAACAGAATGTTCAACGCACCGCCGTTTCCGTTTAAAAAATGTTTTGCACCATTTTGTCAGGGCTTAACGCAGCCCAGAGGTGTCCAAATTTGTCCCTGAAGAGTTTACCTCCAACCATAATTAAAAACACCCATACAAACTAATCAAGGTTTTCCGATGGACTATAAACTTCCAGACAAGCAAGGTGGAGCTAAACTTTGTAGGATGTTGGCCCTCCAGGGGCAGGATTGGACATCTTTAGACACTGTGACGCTGTGATAGGGCAAGGGCCCCAAAAGTCTGAGTACACTGCCCCAAATAAAAACAAGCAGATCTTTTTTTTTTTTTATAATATTATTGTGGTGAGGTGTTATCAAGGGATTAAACTTATTAGCTGACTGACTAACAAATGTTGAGCCCATAACAATGTCTCCATAATGCTGAGGATTATTTGTATGTGTACCTGAAATGAATGTTACTGTTTGTACACTACAGTGTGGTATGGTTCTGCTCATTTTGGGATGCACTCCAATTTTTTGGTAATTAAAAACACTTTACGCATAATGGAAAACAGCTTCGAGAAAAATCATTACACTCACATGAGACAATGACTCCAGACATCTTTTGGCTAATGAAATAAATGCGGTTTCATTTTACATGGAGCTGGTTGTTATCATCTCTGCAATGACCCATTATAGTTCCATTTAATTTAAATTCATAATAAGTTCAGTCTATCAGGAGGTTTGTAAATGGGGTGGAGATGCTTTCTGTTTCTTTGCAGTACCCCTCTCTGTCTGTACCAAATACGATGCAGATTGAATGTGATGTGAGAATTGTAATTCACTGCCTGGGGCTTTCTTGCAGGTCTAGCTATATGTTATCCATCCTCCCTGGGTTTTGGTGTGTAGAACATGAAGAAAAGCCATGCTTCAGAGGTCAGCACGATTTTGTTGTGGTCTTATTAATCTGTTCGAATTGTGTCCACTGTCTGAAATCACCTCCAGGATGTGCAAAAGATTCTTTGACTGCTCTTAACCATGTATTTTGAGGATATACCTGTAGTGTTTCTGTGTAGAATCTCTACATATCTGGAGATATAGTATGTGCAGGCATGTTTTCTTTTCCCACTCAAAGGGATGCATGTTCACTTTTTTGCCAAGGAAGTGCTGGAAAAGAAGTAGGTATAGGTCGTTCACAATGAGGAAGTCTCTGCTGATTACATATGTGGCATTGCACAACCATTTGGTGATTGTTTGTTGATATACCAGGCCAGCGGGTCGCTTAATTATCTGCATACCTCTCAATCTAAGCGTCCCAGTGGACAAATTGTACAAAAATTTCAGAGGGGGATGGTCTGGTTAATTTTTTTTTTGGGGGGTGGGTGGGGGGGTTGGGTTGTAAGCTTTGTCCCGTAGCTAATTTTACACAATGATTACAAAATTTGTCTAAAAGGGTATTTATTTAATGACAAATTAGCCTTTACTATTTTTTAAAGCTTTTTTCTTTCTTTTTCTTCTGGGGCCTGAAATGGAGGAATTTGGGTCAATACTGCTATTTATTATTTATGTTTATGGTTGTTGTTTTTGTGTTTTGTGCTTTGGCTTTTTTTGGTTTTGTAATGTCATGGATAAATAAAGATGACAATAAAACCACCCGTAGGTGGCAGCAAATCTCTATTAAAATAAATGATTTATTAAATCATTCAAATCAATCAATTCATTCAAAACGGCTGAATTAGAAACGAAACAAGTGAATGGACCATTGAATCACTGGCTCACGCGATTCGTTCAAACATAGATTAATTCAAGGAAATTAATTCAAATTAATTTGCTGTTCTTTGTTTTATATGTTTTTTAGAATTTTTATGTGTTTATTTTGTGATGATTACATTAATTGTACAATGAATATAAAAAACATAAAAACTCATAAATGGGTACACAGTAAAATCCAGAGTGTTAAATTAACACTGCTCAGATCATGTATGTATGGTTCTAATTTTTGTGTTAAAGTTGAAATAGTGATTGTTTTGATGATTTTGTTATTTGTTTAATTAAGTGCTGATTGAGCATTAGTTATGATGAGGTTAAGTTGAAGAGTAGATTAAGTAAAGAGAAACTCAAGAACTACAACTGACTTCAGCCACAGCCTTGAGATGAAATCAACTGAAAAAAAAAGAAGTCATTAAGTCTCTCAAGATCTCAGCAGAAGATAATTAATCATCTCCACAAACAGCATCACCAACTTCACACATTACATGAGCGTCACTACAACTCGACTGCCACCTGGTGGCCGTTCAGAGTTTCACGCTTCTTTAGTGTTTTTTGGGGGTGTTTTTTTAGGTTTTTTGGTTTTTTTTGTCTGTGGAGGGGGGGGAATTTTTATGGATTCCAGATTGGCAACACGTCTGGGGATTTCGGCCGTTGTGCTGGCCGAACCTATTTCTGCTAGGACCCTTTGTGGCACCCATCTCACTAATATTACTCACACCACCCAGTTTGTCACACTGACCTTGTCTGGTAATCATGCGGAGGAGATTAAATTTCACCTTATTTCACGAATTCGCTCCACCGCTCCAGTGGTGTTGGGTCACACCTGGTGGTTTAAACATAACCCTCATATTGATTGGGCCCGTGGTTCTCTGTTTTTGGCTTGGAGCCCTTTCTGTTTAAGCTCAGGTGGTTTGGGTGCTGGCATTTATTTTCCCCAGTCTTGTCTCATTCTGTGTTGTAGGAGGAGCTGGTTAACCTGGCGGATGTACCGAAGGCTTACCATGATTTGAGAGTGGTTTTCAGTAAGTCCCGAGCTTCATCTCTGCCTCCGCACCGCCCGTACGACTGTTGACCTGTTACCTGGCACTTCTCCACCTAAGGGGCGTCTTTACTCTCTGTCGGGTCCGGAGAGAGAGGCCATGGAGAGGTATATACATGATTCTCTGGTAGCAGGCATTATCCGTCCCTCTTCCTCTCCAGACCGGGGCAGGGTTTCTTCTTCGGGAGAAGAAAGATGGATCGTTGTGCCCCTGTATTGACTATAGGGGGTGTGAATGACATCACGGTAAAGAATCGTGTTATCCTTTGCCGTTGATGTCATCGGCCTTCGAGCTCCTTCAGGGGGCAACCATCTTTACGAAGTTGGACCTCCGCAGTACTTATCACTTGGTTCGGATTTAGGGAGGGGGACGAATGGCTGAAGACCGCCTTTAACACGACCCATACGGGGCATTTTGAATATTTAGTTATGCCGTTTGGGCTTTTCCAACTCCCCGGGCGGTCTTTCAGGCACTCGTCAACGACGTGCTCCGAGACATGGTCGATCGGTTTGTTTTTGTTTACATCGACGACATCCTGATCTTCTCCCAGAACGAGCGCGATCAGTCCAGCACGTCAGGCGAGTGCTCCAGTGGCTGCTGGAGAATCGTTTATGTATCGTTATTTTTTCGTTAAATTGGAGAAGTGTGAGTTTCACGCACAGTCGGTTCCGTTCCTGGGATTTATTCTCTCGCCTGAGGGTATCCGAATGGATCTCGCCAAGGTAAAGGCAGTTGCTGATTGGCCCACCCCAGATAGTCATAGAGCGGTCCAGCGCGTTCTGGGGTTTGCCAATTTTTACAGGCGGTTCATTTCGGAACTTTAGCCAGATCGCCCTTCCTCTGACTGATCTCACCTCCACAAGTAAACGATTCTGTAAACGATTTTTGGACGTTTCAGGTTTACCATTTCTTATCGCCCCGGGTCTAAGAATGGTAAACCTGATGCGCTGTCACGGGTTTTTGAGACTGAGGCTAGACCCACCCTCCCTGTGGCCATTTTGCATCCCGAGCGGGTTGTGGCTGCAGTCGCCTGGGGGGTGGAGTCCAAGGTCCGCGCGGCACTACGCAATGCTTCTGTTCCCACTGGATGCCCAGAGGGTATGCTCTTCGTACCCAAGTCAGTCCGAACTAGCGTACTACAGTGGGGCCACTCTTCTAGTCTAGCTTGCCACCCTGGAGCGACTAGGTTAATCAAGCAGCGGTTTTGGTGGCCGTCCGTGGCACAGGATGCTCGACGGTTTGTGTCGGCCTGTCCTATTTGCGCTGCGGGTAAGGGATCCAATCGACCCCCAGCAGGGCTACTCCAGCCGTTATCGGTCCCTTCGGTCCCTGGTCACACATAGCAATGGACTTCGTTACTGGCTTGCCTCCGTCTAGTGGCAAGACGGTTGTTCTCACTGTGGTGGACAGGTTCTCAAAGGCGGTCCATTTTATTCCCCTCCCCAAATTGTCGTCAGCGAGGGAGACAGCGACTATTTGTCTTAGATCACGTTTTTCCGTATTCATGGCCTCCCGGTGAACGTGGTGTCTTCTGACAGGGGTCCCCAGTTTGTGTCTAGGTTTTGGACAGAGTTCTGTCAGGAGTTCAGCATGGGAGCTGACTGCGAGCCTTATCCATCCGATATCATCCGCAGACTAATGGTCAGGCCGCGAGCGTGCCAACCAGGATTTGGATAGAGTTCTGCGCTGTTTGGCGTCTGCTGAACAACGTCATCTTGGAGTTCCAGGTTGACCATGGTAGAGTATGCGCACTTAACTCCCTCCCGGTCTCATCTATCGGGTTTGTCTCCCTTCCAGTGCGTTTAGGCTACCAGCCACCTTTATTCCCCTCTCAAAGAATCGAATGCTGTTGTTTCCTTCCGCGCATGCATTTATTCAGAGATGCCTCCATTCCTCGAGGATCGCCAGAGAAGCCCTCACTCGGACTGGCGAGAGGAACAAGGCATCGGTGGACCGCCACCGTACTAAGCCCCCACTTTACGTGTGTGGTCAGAGAGTCTGGTTGTCTACGAAGGACATTAACTTCAGACTGCCCTCACGTAAACTGGGACCCAAATTTGTTGGACCGTTTATTATCGCCAAGGTGCTTAGTCAGTCAGTCCGGCTCAAATTGCCCCATCAGTTTAGAAGGATCCACCTGGTTTTCCATGTTTCGAAGATCAAACCCACCTTTCGCTCCCCCCTTCAGCCCCTGACCTCTGCCCCTCCGCCTCCTAGGCTCATCGAGGGATCGCCAGCCTATACGGTACGGCGGCTCAATTGATGTGAGGCGTAGGGGTAGAGGTCATCAATATCTGGTAGACTGGAGGGTTATGGTCCGGAGGAGAGATGCTGATTCCGGCTCGCGATATTCTGGATCGCGCTCTCATTGATCAATTTCATCAACGTCATGGTGAGTCCTCCGGGGACGCCAGGAGGCATCCCTGAGGTGGGGGGTACTGTCACGGTGCAGGGTGCCTTCTCAGGTTCCCCTGTGGTCTGTGTTGTCCTGTCTATTCGGTAGCTCGTGGTCTGGGCAATCAGCGCTGATCGTAGCGGGGGTGCGCAGATCACAAGCTGATTGATTGTAGAGGTGGTGCGCAGATCACAAGACTCCCTTATATGTCTCTGCTTATCTGTCTGTCGTCGTGAGTAGATTGTTTTGTCTTTGCCCGTGTTTTGTGTGATGTCCAAGCTTCATTCTCACCTTCTGTTTTCCGGTCTAAGGATCCGTAGTTCGGAGATCCGGCAGCACGAGTGGTCCACAGTGGGCCGGCCAGCTCGGAGATCTCTGTGTGCGCCAGAGCATTTAATTATTGTTTATGTTATTTTGTGTTTTGTGGCTTGAATAAAGATTCTCCTTTTCCCCACTCTGCATCTGAGTCCTCTGTCTATTTTTGATAATGATTATGTTGTCACGTAGTAGTTTTACTGATGTTGTCAGTGATGATGTGTAATTTAGTTTATATACTGATCATAACTGTGTTTTAATGAAATAATGTGAAAAACTTTAAAGACACTTTGCACACCAGTTTAGAACATCTGTAGTGTTTGGACACACAGACATCAAGAATCAGCATACACTCACTGGCCACTTTATTAGGTACTCCTTGCTAGTACCAGGGGTTGGACCCCGTTTTGCCTTCAGAACTGCCTTAATTCTTCGTGGCATAGATTCAACAAGGTGTTGGAAACATTCCTCAGAGATTTTGGTCCATATTGACATGATAGTATCATGCAGTTGCTCCAAATTTGTCGGCTGCACATCCATGATATTATTCTCCCATTCCATCACATCCCAAAGCTGCTCTGTTGGATTGAGATCTGGAGGCCATGTGAGTAAAGTGAACTTATTGTCATGTTCAAGAAACCAGTCTGAGATGATTTGAGCTTTTTGACATGGTGCATTATCCTGCTGGAAGTAGCCGTCAGAAGATGGGTACACTGTAGTCATAAAGGGATGGACATGGTCAGCATTAATACTCAGGTAGGCTGTGGCATTTAAAGGGGTCATATGATGTTATGCTAAAAAGAACATTATTTGGTGTAATGAAATGTGTTTATGTGGTTTAAGGTTCAAAAAACACATTATTTTCCACATAATGTACATTATTCGGTGCGTTCCAAACAGGATATATCACCCTCCGAAGGGCACTTCGGAGTGAAAACAATCATGGCTGCCATATTGAAGGGTCGTTCCAAACCGAAATGCTCAAAACTAGCCACTTCAAAGGGCCCTTCGGAATGAAGGATTTCGAAGGGTACAACTGATGGACACTTTGGGCACCCATGATCCTTTGTGCAGATTCTTTCCATGATGCATGTGGAACACACAACACTATTATACATTATTTATTTAACACACATACTTATTTACATTTCAAATTTGCACATCATACCTGTACATAATTGTCAATATTATATATTTTGTTTTTGCTTTTTTGTACATTGTCTATTTTGTATATTTTTATATTATTATCATTTTTTATTATTTTCGGTGTCCTGTCTAGTCACTGTCATTCTGTTGCACTGTGGAGCTTCTGTCACTAAAACAAATTCCTTGTATGTGTAAACATACCTGGCAATAAAGCTCATTCTGATTCTGATGATGATGATGGTGATGATGGTGATGATGACGCAAAAGGGCACTTCAAGAAACAGTTCTTTGGTCCCCTACACCCTTCAACCCTTCGAAGCTCTCACTCCAGAGGGTAAACTCTTTGAAGAGATTAGGGCATAGGGATGAGCCCTTCCGAATGGAACTCAGGGTCTGTTTCTCCTCTATGCCCCGCCTTCTGAAACGTATCATTTTTTACAAAGCTCATCAGTCTGAAAAGCGAGGTGTGCTCTGATTGGCCAGCTATCCAGGGCGATGTGATTGGCCAACTGTTTCAAGCGTCTGACGGAAATGTTATGCCCCCCAACATATACTGTTATGACGTGTCCCGGTAAGAACACCGGCATGACAGGACAAAAACAATAAAACCCATTACAAATGACACAGTTTGAAACTTGAAGCACCAGACTGTCCTTGCAAAGAGTAAGGAATGGCCAGCGGCTTGAGTAAGGAATGGCTCGCGGCTTGAGTGAGCGGAAGCCAGCGGCTATAATGAGGAACAGCTGGCGGATTTAACAAAGGAGCGGCCAGGGGTTGCGGCAACCACATGTGAAGACCCCGGGCTGGACTCTGCTTTGTCCACGGTGAGCACAAAGTTGATGTATTTCCTATGCGACCAGCATAGGTCAGCTCTAGGCATGATGAAGTGGATATCATGCTCTTTTGGAAGGCCAAACAAAGTAGCTTCACTTTCACAATAAAACACACAGCTTCTCCATGAAATGGCGCCGGCGGCAACAGCGAAAATAAAAGGTACACCTTCCTTCTTTGCATGAACATTTGGGTGGCGTTGAAGATGCAAATCTTCCCACATACTGACGTAGAGATGTGAGGCGTGTTAGAACGAGCCATTATAGGGGGGCGTGGACAAGTCTTAACTTTTATAAAGAATATCTCTTTGGATTTGAGACTTTAGTCTTTGTAGCTTTACAGATCTTCTTTATGCACCAAGAGCTTGCAACACTCCAAAGAGAAAGGAAAAATGTAAATCACATCATACGACCCCTTTAAACGATGCTCAATTGGTACTAAGGGGCCCAAAGTGTACCAAGAAAATATCCCCCACACCATTACACCAGCCGTCTGAACCGTTGAGACAAGGCAGGATGGATCCATGCTTTCATGTTCTTTACGCCAAATTCTGACCCTACCATCTGAATGTCTCAGCAGAAATCGAGACTCATCAGACCAGGCAATGTTTTTCAATCTCCAATTTTGGTGACCATGTGCGAATTGTAGCCTCTGTTTCCTGTTCTTAGCTGAGAGGAGCAGCACCCGGTGTGGTCTTCTGCTGTCTGTAGCCCATCTGCCTTCAGGGTTCGACGTGTTGTGTGTTCAGAGATGGTATTCTTGCATACCTTGGTTGTAACAAGTGGTTATTGAGTTACTGTTGCCTTTCTAATCATTCTCTAATCAGTCTGCCCATTCTCCTCTGACCTCAACAAGGCATTTTCGTCCACACAAATGCCGCTCACTGGATATTTTCTCTTTTTTGGACCATTCTCTGTAAACTCTAGAGAGGTTGTGCATTAAAAATCTCAGTAGATCAGCAGTTTTTGAAATACTCAGACCAGCCCGTCTGGCACCAACAACCATTCCACCTTCAAAGTCACTTAAATTCCCTTTCTTCCCCATTCTGATGCTCGGTTTGAACTTCAGCAAGTCGTCTTCACCACATCCTAAATGCATTAAGCTGCTGCCATGTGATTGGCTGATTAGCAATTTGCATTACCAAACAATTGAATTGGTGTACCAAATAAAGTGGCCGGTGAGTGTATAAATCTCAACAATGGTGACGATCATCAGACAGATTCATGTTGCAGTGCATTCTGGGTGCACCAGTCATAACTCATCCGTGGCTCCCAGCATGCATTGTGATATGAATAAATTGTCACAATTGTCTTTGGATTTTCTTTTATTCTTACTATTTGTTTTTATTTTTGTTGTGACTTTTTACTACCTTATTTTGTGACCTTCAAAAATCATATCAAAATTATCAGAATAGTTTGTCACCATTGCTGAGATTCACATGGTGATTCTTCATATCTATGTGTGCCAGAATCAAAACCTCTTTATGAGCCATATTTATAAGAGTGGCTTATAAAGTTTTCTCACATTGTCATCTCATATCATAGAACTGCAATAATATAGAAATCATAAAAGCACTATAGATTTAGATAAAATGCAATCAGATACTCAAAGGCATGAAATGATTGTATCATAAGTTCCTTGCCATCACATATATACTTTACAAACACAATTGTAACAACCAAAGAGAAACTTATTAAGTCATTGGTCAAGAGGCAACTAAAGCAAACACTATTCACCTAGACCTTACTTCTCAATAAAGAACTTCTGTTTTAGATCCTCCAGAAATAAAGTGGTTATTATATCCATAAAGCTGGTGATGTTGTTTGTGGAGTTGATTAATTATCTTCTGCTGAGATCTTGAGAGATTTATTGTCTTCTTTTACTTCAGTTGATTTAATCTAAGGTTGTGGCTGAAGTCAGCTGTAGTTCTTGTGTTTCAGTGATTCTGCTTGTTAATAGTAAACATCAGTAACATATCATTAACTTTAACACTGCTTCAGTGTTAATTTAACACTCAGGATTTTACTGTGTATTTTTTCTTTCATTGCTTGAATTATAAGTGCATTCTAACTGCACTCTAATGGACTTCATCCCTGACAGTCACACATTTTGCAAGAAAAATTACGGAAACTTGCTTCAGCTTGTGCGCAGCTTGTTACAGTACCGAGTTCTGATTGGCCAATCGCCGTTATTTAGTTCGTCAATTATCATAAGTAGAGAATTTTAACATTTAATTTGCACAGTACATTTTACATAATACACAACAGTATTAATCTAAAGGGGATGGATGAGGGGATGGTGGTTTCACGGGGGGATGCTTTTTGTCATTTTTTTTCCACCAGAGGGATGCCATCCCCCCCGCATCCCCCCTCAATTTGAGCCCTGAGTGTCTCTGATTGGCCATGACATTCCTAAGCTCAAAAGAAATGTGTAATTGGCTATAAGGCTCAACACTTCAAAAAAAAAAAAAAAAAGAAGAAGTAAAAAAAAAATGCAGAAAAAGTCATTTGTTGCAGTGTGTGTGAATCAAAATGTAATTCTGCAATTAGACATTTTTCATTTCATTTCATCACGACAGCTGCAAAAGATTGCATTTTTTGCCCCATTACCTTGAATTTGTGGGCATTTTTGTTCATTTTAGTGGTATTTTTGCCACAAGGCCCTGTTAATTGCCGACACTGCAGGCCACCATGCTGAATATGCTGAACTCTTGCTCAACACATTATTTCTTGTTGGCTATCAAGGTTTTTTTTTTTTTTTTTTTCTGTAGAGTCACTGGAATTACAAGTCTTTTTCATTAGCAGGAGAATATCTGGCAATGCCAATTCTGCAGTTCTGATACTGTTACTCAAAGCATGCATTTCTAGTCAGCTGGAGAGAAAGTGTGCCTTTACCTTTTGAGCCTATTTTATTAATTTTTTTTTTTTAACGATTTATGGTCACTAAGTATAGTGAAGTGCAGCCCTTGTAGATAAGAAACAAGCATTTCACACTCCAGCATCATTGCCACTGACTAGTTTTCAGTTGTCAGTATACATCAGACTCCTGGATATGTATGTGACAGGTTTCTTTTGTCAAGACAGCACCTAACCCACAAGAGAATGCATCTGCAGCAACCTTTGGTGAACTCAGGTCCTCTCTCAGCCTGCAAAAGGCCTGTCTCTGAGTTTCGACCATATCTATACTTATACCACAAATTAATGGTAAAAATGTAGCAAGGTACATTTAGTGTGAGACCCACTGACTGTATATTTGTTAAAACCCTGGCAGGCTTTGTTTTGCCTGAAGACAAGAATATCATCGGTATGACAAATCACTCCATTGACTGGTTTACTGTTTACTGGCCACATGAAAGATAAATGTCAACAAACCTACTTTGACATCAGCAGGTTTTCAATATGCAATTTTGTGACCCTGATGCTGCTAACTACTAATAGGACCCACTTATAATCATGGCAAGCCTATATGACATTACTGAATTCATAGGAGGTGAAATACAGAATAAAGAGGATATTCAGATTCAAGACTACAAATGCCTGTTCCTGTCAAAACCACTAGATATTTATAAACATAATTGTAAAAATGAGGCAATATGAAATATTGAATACTAAGGACCCTCTGCATGCAATGCCCCAAGTTAAATAAATATTTAATAGGTATTGCATTATGCTGTCAGGATGGGGGAGTTAGAGGGAGTAATTAAAATGTAATGTCATGATTTTTAATTAAATGAAAAGAAGACGAAATGGCACATTTGTGTTAAGAACACTCTAGTTATCATGTGTGATTAATTTTAAAGTGTGTTATTTTAAACTGGAATTTAAAAAAAGCAACAGCAGATTAAATTGTGGGATAGGTTTTGTCACATATATCAATCAGCGATTTATATTTGATTTATATTTCTGATGGTTCTCATTCTCTTTCTCACTCATTTTAATAGTTTAATATTCAGTAGTTATTGTGTTACATATTAAATGAAAAATCCATCAGCTATCTAGCTGAAGTATCCACTTTGATAAATGTGACCTGTTGTAATGAAATGGCTTTCCAGAACAGGCCAAATTAAAATACAATTAATTAAGTGAAACATGTTTGATCAACGATCAGCAAGAGCACTTAGTGAAGACAGTGTGCTTCCATCTGTGCTGTCTTTGATCATGCTGTACAAACAGGAAGTCAACAGAGAGCAATCACAGAAAAGCTGAAAGTGACTTTATCAGCTGGGACAGGGCTGTGGACAGAGCACTGATAAAAGACTAGGATGGTCTGCAGCATTGCGAATGTGATGTGACATATACAGGTAGCTACTCATGCACTTTATAAATCTCCCGAAGGAATGGAGAAAGGTAGAAGACATAAGGAATATAAGGTATGAAATGCAATGTCCATAGCACTGTCTGAGCAGTCACAGAATTTCTGATTTCCATTAATAAACCCTGAGCTTGGGTCTGAAGCACTCGCCTGCCCATATCATTATGTTAGGATGGGCCACTGCGGCTCTGATTAATAGTACTATGGCACATTTATGCCTTCCGACTTTTGCCGCAATCATGTTTCAACTGATTTTTGGTTTGTCACCAATCTTCATGTATTCTTGCACATTTATATTAAGTCTCACAATCAGATATTTCAATTCGTCTATGGAGGAATATGGAGGATGTCACAACACAGACATTGATTCTCACCATGTTCATGCAGTTAGGAAATCACAGATGTACTCACTATCATTATTGTGATCACAGGTGTATTCACATTTCAGGGATGCACAGTCCTGTTCCTGGAGATTTACTGTACCTACCTGCAGAGTTCAGTTCCAGTCCTGCTCCAACACAGCTGTTTGGAATTAATCATGTGCTTATGAAGATCTCGATTAGCTGATTCATGTGTGGTTGATCAGGGTTGGAGCTGAACTTTGCAGGTAATCACGAATTGCTGTGTTTTTATTATGCTGCTTGAGGTACATAATGCGGCTGTTTAGAATTAAAATATCCAGGGAATGTTGCTAAACTTAATGCTCTATCGTGTTGGAAATATCCCCTACACCAAACCCAACCTTAAACCTGATGCAAAAATTATATAAAATAGCATTTGTTGGTGCAGCCGTGCTATTTTAACTTCCTTATGCAGATTTGAGCGAACTGTAATTTCACGGAGTTCGTGCCGGAGCTCTTCATCACTCAAGTGCAAGTGAGCTACTGAACCTACTAAATTAGAAAACTCATGCATATGAAGCTGTATGTGTGACGGCAACATTCAAAAGTATTAGTTTTCAAATCGCGCAGGATGTTAAAATTGCTTTGAAGTCATAACAATATGTTGCAAGTACAGTAGGTGGCCAACCAAAATTAGCTTTTTACCGCAGTAGGGACCGCCGCGACTGTAAAGTGCATTTGCAGCTTTTGACCACTAGGTGGCACTTTAACCACAAGTTATCAATCGAACATACTATTTTAAACACATTTTTCGCAAATAGCCATCAGCTTTGCCTAGCCAATATGTTACATTTGACGGCTGCAGTCGGCGGAAAATGAAAGAAAAACACTGTAGTTAAAATATTTAATATTCACAGATGAAAATTTAGTACTAATGAAGTTATGTGCATTTCTTAGAATGAATTCAAGCAGGATAAATGTCAAGCCTATGAGCCTGTGCTTATATTTTCTCTAAGTGACACATTATTACACCATATTTTAGATTTGAATAATTTAACAGGTGTACAGTATTATTTATATAATATGAATCATGTGTTATATTATCCTAAAGAAATGGTGGTTTACTTTGCATCGGAGCATTAAAAGTGGTAGCCTATTTTAGTGCTACATACATTTGTCACAAGTACATTTTTAATTTATATTTTAACATTCCTTTAATAAAACAGCATGCACTTTTGTCATGTACATACTTATGTTATTCATTACCTGTCCTTTATTTTGACAGATAACTTCTTGGGGAAAAGATTTCTATACACTCATTAAGAAATTGTTGTGTGTTTTATTAATTTTTTTCCTTTATTTTAGTAAAACGTGAGGCACTATATAATTTCACTCCCATTATTTAGGCCTAACTAAAACAAGAAACAAATAAATTAAACCTGGCTACAATTTAGCTAAATCATTGAAACTGAAAAGGGACGGATAAAACGTCCTCATGTTTAAACTTTGAAAAGTTTAAAAGTTTTCTCATTATAATCAACAAAGTGCACACAATGTAAAAAAGAGCTTCATTAATTGACAACTTAAGTGATTTTAAATGGAGCCTTCTTCAAGTTTGTAGGTGCCCAAGTACGAATAATCAAATTAATAGCACTGCATAGTCTAAATATTAAATATAAAGTCAAACCTAAATGTATTCAGACACCTTCAACATTTCACCCATTATCACAGTTTATTCGCTATAGTTTAGAAAATTGTAATAAAATATGACAAGAACTCAGAGTTAAACTGTGTCGGAACAAATTCACCTTGATAATGTCAGAAAAGTTTGATAGAATGGTATGTCCTTTTTTGATCAATGTTTTGATCAATTTTTGGTTGATTGCAATCAACCAAAAATTCAGACAACTGTTAGTATGACAATCAATACTTCGTTGACCAGTTACCAAACAATACTTTATTTTGTTCAGTCTGTGGTATAAAAATGTCGCATTAGCAATTAAAGAAAAAACCCTTAAGCAAAATATAGTCAGGTCAAAGTGTCTGAATAATTTTTGGTCCCAATTTTTTATCAGTTTACTGGTAGTCCACTGTTTGAAGAATTTTTGGGTATAATGTGTGACAATTTACTTTATTTTGCTATCCCCCTTCCATAAATGAAATATAGTGTCCTGCACCCACTAGTAAAAAATTATCAAAAATTTATATCTGGTGTCTGAATAATTTTTGGTTTGACTGTGGATTAATTCTTGTTAAAACTACAAAGTAATTCAGTCAAAAGCAGTGAGTGATTTTCTTTCTTTCATTTTCTTGGATTAACATTACAGCAGCTAGTAAATTAAGCGTGGTCACTTTAAGAGAAAATGCATCCATTATAATGATACACATTGGATTTCTTTCTCTACTATTTACTTTCACTTAAAACATAACCGACAGTTTTTTCGAGGATACTCTCCAAGACGGGTATTTATATTACTCTCAGCTAAGTTTTCCTGCGTCTTGTGTTTGAATGTTTAAATTTGCAAAGCTTAAGTACATGTGCAAATGATAAGCTTTTGTAATGACATGCAGCAGTGGCCCGTCAACTGTCCTGAGCATCTTTTTAGGCTGGCCTCACAGTCGGTTGAGATTGCTGAAGGGCCCCCCCTCAGCCGTGGGCCCCTATAATCGTCACCACCTTTCACCCCACTAGTGACGGCCCTGCATCTGTTTAATCTTGATCAAGAACAACAAATGATCAATGAATTGGAGCAGCATCGGCCATTATATCATTTTAAAATGTCAAATAGCCTTGAATTTACAGGTTATAACTGCATCTGTCTCGGTTGTAAACTTGTGAAGATTTATTTTTAATGCGGATCCCATACTTTAACCTAAAAGAAATGTGCTCTATTATTATTAATATTCAAGTGTTTGTTCGGAAAATTATTAATGTGCATGCATGCAGGGAGGTGCCTGCGTGATCACTTGAATTTTTTCCTGATAATGAAATAACTTAAAATTGGGGTGCAGAAATATACAGAAAGCTTGAAGTGTCTACATTTAAACAAACCAATTCAAAACGAAAGCAAATACTCCCTGATTATGTAATCTGTAAAGGTGTGACGATTCGTGTACCAGAGAGACACAGGGAGAGCGAGAGATCCAATTGCAGGTATTTATTCAAAAAGGGTAATCCAACATCGTTATCAAACAAGCCAGGGTCAAAACCAAATAATCAGTCCAAAACAAAACAAACAAAGGAAACAAAGGAGGGAACTGGAAAAGAAAGGAACGGGAACTCGGAGGACGAGAAGATTAAGGAGAAACTCAGAATATGAGAAGACGAAGGGGAATCTCGGATGACGAGAATGCTGCATACACGAAGGGTAAGGACTCCATACTACCAACAGGAAAAGACAGGAATATATAGGGAGGCTAATGACAATAGATTGCCTGCACCTGGTGCAATTAACAGGAGTGCAATTACTGTGAAGACAGGAACCAGACTAGAGGACTTCTAGTGCCTACGGTGAAGTATCTAAGGGGAAGTGAGCCCACTAGTGGACACCCAGGGAAACAGAGACTAGACAGCGTGACATTACCCCCTCCTCCACGGAGCAGCTGCCAGATGCTCCACCCGAACCCAAGGGAAAAACCAAAGACACAAAGAGACCAGGAGGGAGGTGGAGAGGCGGAGGAACAGGGAGGGGGGGGGACGGAGGGCGAGATAAAATGGTAAAACAGATACAAGGGGACAGGTTGGATTGGGGAAAAGGGGAAAAGACAAGGTGGTATGGTGGGGAGACAGAGACAAGAGAAGTGTAACACAAAACAAGGAGTCCAGGATGGTGGTGGACCGGTGGAGGATCAGGGGGAGGGACGGAGGGCCAGGTCCTTAGAGGGAAAACGGAAAGACAGACACAGACTAGAAACCCAGGAGGGAGGTGGACCGGCGGAGGATCAGGGGGAGGGATGGAGGGCCAGGTCCATAGCAGGAAACAGAAAGAAAGACACAGACCAAAAAAAAAACAACAACAAAAAATAAACACAAAAACACAAGTCCAAGAAGGACATCACGTGACGCCCACCAGGGCGGCGCAGAAGACCACCATAACCGTGTGGTCGGGACGGACGCCCCCCAGGGCGGAGCAGAAGACCACCACAACCATGTGGTCAGGGCGGAGCAGAAGACCACCACGTCCGTGTGGTCGAGATCGGAGTCCCCCAGGGCGGAGCAGAAGACCACCACAACCCTGCGGCCGAACCAGACGCCCCCCAGGGCAGAGCAGAAGACCACCACAACCGTGTGGTCAGGACGGACGCCCCCCAGGGCGGAGCAGACGACCACCACTCCCTTGTGGTCGAGGCAGAAAGCCCCCAGGGCGGAGCAGAAGACCACCACATCCGTGCGGCCGGACCAACAGGAGGACAAGTCTGGTTGGGCAAGTCTGAAACATAGAACATGAACATGTTAAGGGTAGCCTCCGTGGCCACAACAGGAACAGTCGGGTGCTCAGAGAGATCTACTGAGACATGACGAGTCTCTGGAAGTTCCGCAGAGGCGAGGAGAGACTCTGGTAGTTCCGCAGAGATGTGGAACGGTTCTGGTAGTTCCTCCGAGACGTGGAGAGGCTCTGGTAGTTCCACAGAGGAGTGACGGGACTCTGGTAATCCCATGGTGTCTCTACTGGATTCCAGAAGATCGATGCTGACTTGACTCTGCTCATGAAGATCGATGCTGACTTGACTCTGCTCATGAAGATCATTGGTGACTTGCATTTGTTCATGAAGATCATTGGTGACTTGCCTTTGTTCATGAAGATCACTGGTGACTTGCCTGTGTTCATGAAGATCACTGGTGACTTGCCTTTGTTCATGAAGATCACTGGTGACTTGCCTTTGTTCATGAAGATCACTGGTGACTTGCCTTTGTTCATGAAGATAACTGGTGACTTGCCTTTGTTCATGAAGATCACTGGTGACTTGAATTCTCCCATGAAGAACCCCGGTGACTTGACTCTGTCCTTGAAGATCACCGGTGACTTGACTCGGTCCTTGAAGATCACCGGTGACTTGACTCGGTCCTTGAAGATCACCAGTGACTTGACTCGGTCCTTGAAGATCACCAGTGACTTGACTCGGTCCTTGAAGATCACCAGTGACTTGACTCGGTCCTTGAAGATCACCAGTGACTTGACTCAGTCCTGGAAGATCACCAGTGACTTGACTTGACTCTGAAAGGTCAACGGTGACTAGCCTTGACTCTGGAAAGACCATGGTAACTAGCCCTGACTCCGGAAGGTCAACGGTGACTAACCCTGGCTCCGGAAGGTCGACGGTGACTAACCCTGACTCTGGAAGGTCAACGGTGACTAACCCTGACTCTGGAGGGTCCATGAGCACCTGACTCGACTCTGGATGGTCAACAGGAGCCTGACTCGACTCTGGATAGTCAACTGGAATCTGACTCGACTCTGGAGGGTCAACGGGAACTTGACTCGACTCTGGAGGGTCAACGGGAACCTGACTCGACTCTGGAGGGTCAACGAGAACCTGACTCGACTCTGGAGGGTCAACTGGAACCTGACTCGACTCTGGAGGGTCAACTGGAACCTGACTCGACTCTGGAGGGTCAACGGGAACCTGACTCGACTCTGGAGGGTCAACGGGAACCTGACTCAACTCTGGAAGGTCACCCGGAACCTGACTCAACTCTGGAGAGTCAACGGGAACCTGACTCAACTCAGGAAAGCCCACTGTAGCTACCATCCTCTGCAGTGGCTCCGGGCTGGCGGCCACCTTGTGCAGTGGCGCTGGGTTGGTGGCCATCTTGTACTGTGGTGCTGGCTCAGCAGACATGACGTGAACTGGCGGCCATCTTGCACCGTGGCGCTGGGCTGGTGACCACCTTGTGCTGTGGCGCTGGGCTGGTGACCACCTTGTGCTGTGGCGCTGGGCTGGCGTCCATCTTGCCTCGTGGCGCTTGGCTGACGGCCATCTTGTGCATTGTCGCTGGACCTGCGGCCATCATGGGCAGTGGTGCTGGGCCGGCGGCCATTCTGCGCAGTGGCTCTGGGCTGGCGGCCATCTTGTGCTGTGGCGCTGACCTGGCGTCCATCTTGCCTCGTGGCGTGGAGCTGGCGGCCATCTTGTGCTGTGGTGTTGGGCTGGCTTCCATCTTGCCTCGTGGTGCTGGATTGGCGGCCATCCTGTGCAATGGTGCTGGGTCGGCGGTCATTCTGCGCAGCGGCGCTGGGCTGGCGGCCATCTTGTGCAGCGGTCCTGGCTCTCGACCACTTACTCCTGAGCGACCTCCCCTGGTCCCACGAAACACGACCAGGCGAGTACCCTCGAACCCATTCCTCACCCGCTCGGTGACTGGGGAGGAAATATGAATGGACATACCGCTGGATCTCTGTTTGGATGGAGTCCTTCTGTGACGATTCGTGTACCAGAGAGACACAGGGAGAGCGAGAGATCCAATTGCAGGTATTTATTCAAAAAGGGTAATCCAACATCGTTATCAAACAAGCCAGGGTCAAACCAAATAATCAGTCCAAAACAAAACAAACAAAGAAAACAAAGGAGGGAACTGGAAATGAAAGGAACGAGGAACTCGGAGGACGAGAAGATTAAGGAGAAACTCAGAATATGAGAAGACGAAGGGGAATCTCGGATGACGAGAATGCTGCATACACAAAGGGTAAGGACTCCATACCACCAACAGGAAAAGACAGGAATATATAGGGAGGCTAATGACAATAGATTGCCTGCACCTGGTGCAATTAACAGGAGTGCAATTACTGTGAAGACAGGACCAGACTAGAGGAATTCTAGTGCCTACGGTGAAGTGTCTAAGGGGAAGTGAGCCCACTAGTGGACACCCAGGGAAACAGAGACTAGACAGAGTGACAAAAGGTTTCATTTTCATAGTGTAAATTACATTGCTAATGTCATAGAATAGCATATTGTAACAGTGTTATAACGGTACCCCATCTGCGCAACTGCGATTTAAAACTGGTTAGTGTCTTCTGCTAGTTTTCAAAGCATTAAAAGACTGATAAATAACAGATTGGAGATTAAAATAATACCAGATTTGTCTCATTTTAAATGAATAATAAAAACTGAGATGACATTTACTATGGTAAAATATGTGTTCAGCGATATCTTCAAAAGATATTTTAATTTTGGCACACATTTTTTTCTAGATAATGTTAATATGGTAACTAACAAATACTGTAAATTTTGTTATGCTAGCATGTGTGGAAATATTCAAACCACGTGTGTTACAACTAACCCTGCGTTACTTTGTGCCCCGCACTCCCCTAACCTATGGTTAACAAATAGAAATACTCTGAATAACAACATATCTGAATAACAAAAAAGCTTCAGAAAAGTTAAACAATAAATTTCAGTTTGGCAAGAAAAGCCCAAATAGTAAAATCTGTTCAGGTTTATGTAAAAATAACACTTTAACTAATGTAGGTAAGAATAAATTACATAAATTGCCATTTCATTACTAAGATCAACAGAATTGTGTGTGATTTGTTATAAGGCAGCAGCGCTGTACAAACGCGTCTGTCTCTTGCTCAGTGCCAGCCACAGTGAGAACGCACTGAACGATCTTATAACACCACTGTAATTGTATCAAATATAAAAAATATTATTCGGCTATTTTTGTTTTTTGGAAGCTGCATTTAAAATCCACTTGGCTCAGAAATCACTTTGAATGGACATGACGCCTCTGAGTGATAATAATGTTCATTTCTATATAGCCTAACGTTAGCTATAATTTATTCGCAGTTTGAAAAACCATGGAAAGGAAACGTTATAGAGCCTAATTATACATTTCTACGTTCAATACAAATTCAGTCCCACTGAACATATTTTATTAGACATGACATCCATGTCTGGCTGTTGCCTAAAGAGATGGTTTTATGATGTTTAATACATTTGGCTGCATTTAGTCTTACCCTGGAGTTGGTTCACCCTCCGCCTATGATCTCGCTTCAGTTTCATATGGATTACATAATCAGGTAATATTCGTTTTCAAATTTTGCTGAGTTTGTGACGTGTAGAAAGTTGCTCACGGAGACCTAGACGGCAAAAAGTGCACGGTTTTTTATTTATTTTTTATTTTGCAAAAAGGTAGGCCATTTATAGTTTCGATTGAAATTAGTCTTATCTGTATCGGAGTATTTAAGGTTTCTCTGTGAATCAGGAAAAACTGAAAGTGAATGCACTGGCACTCAGAGGGTTAAATACGCTGCATTAAATTATCTTTAGATGGTAAATTTAGATTTCAAATTCAATATTGATTTTAGAACTATTGAAATTATTTACTGTATGTAACGCAAGTATTTTATAAGTAACTGTAATTAAATTACCTAAAAATGAGCAGTAATCCCTTACTTTACTTTTTCAGTGGCTAAGTAATTTAATTACAGTAACGCGTTTTAAATAGAAAGATTAAAAATATGGGAGAAATATGGGATAATATTTAAACAGGATGATAGCGGGATAGAATGGTAAAATACGGTAGAATCCCGGGAAAAACAGGAGGGGTGACAGGCATGATAACAACGTTTTTTTTTTTGAGTTGTTTACAAAAGCACAACGTTTTGTTGATATTGTGAGTGCACACAAAAATAAGGGCACAACATTTTACAGTTCCTAATAAAGTATTAGTTTTATCTGTATGAGCAAAAATGACGGCGTACTTCAAGTTGTTTCCACTGTTATGAAGGACAAAATGAAGTGACTGCGCTGGCGCCTCATGCATTAAACGCGCTTCAGCTTCCACTCTCTGACACTCTAACACTTAGATATGCACATAACAACGCACTTTTAAATGTTTAAACAACATTGTAATATGCTTTAAGTGTTCTATATCTACAGATTTTATTTTAAAGCAAGTCGTGATGATTTGAGAAATTGATCAAACATGATCAACTCAGCTGTCTGCCGCTATCTGCTTGGTCGTCACTCAAAAAACAAACTTGAATTTAACAAACAAAAAATGTTCCAAACATTTTTCTATATTAATTAATAATTAAACAATAAGAAATATAACTTTGCAATTAAAAACTAAACTGAACTATTTTAATGGCTGCAGCAGCAGCTGTGTAAGCGAAAGACAGAAAAAAAGACACGGGCTCAGTCGGACTCAGACCGAGGATACTGGTAAGCTGTCAACCAAGGGCCGGCTAGGGCCTAGGTTTGAGGCCCGTGCAGGAAATGAATGTTGTGAATCAGGGAATGTTTTCTAATTAAATGACAAAATGATTAAGTTGTATTGTGTTGTCTAATTCATTTTATTTTTTAAAATATATTTTTTACATTTTACAGATTCCCCCAATCTCCCGCATGCCCAAACTCTGTATACAAAACCGTATTTTTATCAGTATTATTATTATTATTATTACTATTTAATGGCTTAATTATTTGTTTTAATATTTTATTTATTTTAAAGGGTCGTTAAAAAGTGATACATTTCTTAATTCATGGACATAATTTTCGGCATGTCATGGGCTCTGAATATGGAATAAATGTCTTAAAAAAGGCCAGATAATGAATAAGTATGTGTGACCTGCTGAAACAAATCAGCGAATTATTAAATGTAAGTTTCAAGCCTTTCATAATTTGAGACATTAATGTGACTATAGTGGCAAAATGTTATATTTACGCAACAATAAGACACCTTTTCAATCATTTTTTATTTTTTATGGCATAATGCACACCTCCTTAAATGTAATTTAAATATTGAAAGTTAATATCCTACTTTTTGTACGATTTCTAGTTTTTCATGTTGCAGTTTTAGCCTATTATTCTTGATTTCTCACAACTTATTTTGTTCAAGGTTTTTTTTTTTCCTTTATAGTGTGAGTCAGAGTAAATTGTGAAGCAAACAGAGTCTTATGAACATGCAGCGTTGTACAGAGGACCACTGGTCAAGGTCAGGATTTTTTGTTCAAAAACTTTTATTAGCCTCTACATCAAAATGAAAGCCCCTTAATACATCATAAGGAAATTGTGTAGTTTTAATGGTTTTAATAATAACCATAACATGCAGTAAGAGCCTTTGTGTAAATTTAAATTAATTTATTTTTTTGATGCGTTAGGCTGCAGCCTACGATTATCTCACGTTTTGAAATTAACTTTCTAAAAGTTAATTTTTAATTAATTTTCTAATGATTTTTAAGGATGTTATAATGTTATATTACAATGTTGTTGTTTTATTTCGTTATTTTATTTCCGTTTACAAAACAAAATAAAATTCCAGTCAGTTTGCAAACTGTCCCTTTGTGCCACCTGGCAGTAGTTTCGTGAACGACTTTAACACGCGACTGACTTGCAGTTACACGCGACTGCAGTTACACGTGGTGGTAATAGTCATTTTGGTTGTCCACCTCCTGTAATTGTGCAAAACATTGCCTTTATTAATCAAAGCTCTGTACTTGTAAATCATACTTTGTGTTAAAAGGGAATAAAAGTTGTCAGAGTTTTATTGCCTCTAGTGTTCATTTCAGCTGGAAACTACAGTGATTTGTACTGTACATATACGCATGGTTTTTTTCAGTTCTACAGAAATGTATATAGATGCATGTATTTCCAATGAGCCTAGTTTGTGTTTATAACAAGAGGAAATACTTGTGAACTTCACAATAAAGAATCATTTGTACTTATTTCTGATGTCAATTATATAATGTCTGATGTAAATTACATAAATGTAAAAGGGTTATGTACTGACTGAGCTAAAACTTCATATCAATGTGAAAACTGCTTTAACTCACATCAATCATCCCCTCCACTTTAGCAATTGCCTTTCCGAAGATTGTTCCAAGCTGATCTCCCACTCCTGCCAGCAAGAACCCAAACAGAGGAATTCCCAACAGGGCATAGATAATACAGAAGATGCGTCCACCCTCTGTGTGAGGTGAGATATTCCCAAATCCTGGAGTAAATAAAGGAAAATAATAAGTACTCAAAAAGTATTTGAGAAATGACTTTTTCAAAATTGTACAAATTGTTGTTACCTCTTGAGTGGCTTTATTTAGTTTGACATGCACACGCACACACACACACACACACACACACACACACACACACACACACACACACACACACACACACACACACACACACACACACAAAGCTGTTTACCACGATAATGAAACTTGATAAGACAAGGGGACATGTGATGATTTAAAACTCAATTGTGCAATAAAAGTTAAAGTTGAAGTAAACGTAGGCGTCCTGTATACGGGACGGGGTGACAGTTAACAGGTTAATATGGTGATAAGCTGTGTAAATAATGATATGACTGTACATTACACCTTAAATATCTGTCTTGTCTGAACTTCGTCTAAACTCAAAGCAGTTTGTTATGAACTTTTTCTTTTCAGAATCAGAAATCAATATTTTGTGTCTAATTATTTAATTACGTGGCAAGTAGCCATATTTTAAGCAGGATAATGGCAGAATAATTCAAGGTGATGCAAGACCCTCCATTTCGTGTCGGGGGCTATTTTGCAATAACAACCAACTGGACGTACACTATCCATTACTTAAATGTCAGTCATGTGTGAAAAATGCCATTTTACTTGTGATTGATTAAAGCAGCATGAACACAGCAACTATGCATGCACTCAGAGAATTGTGTTTTTCTGAAGGATTACAGACAACAGATTGTCATTCACAAAATTTCAAAAGATTTTGAAACAACATACTTAGGATATTTGGAGATGACTGGCATGTACTGGATGATTATGATGATACTTCATCCAATTTATTACAAACCCGATTCCAAAAAAGTTGGGACACTGTACAAATTGTGAATAAAAACAGAATGCCATGATGTGGAAGTTTCAAATTTCAATATTTTATTCAGAATACAACATAGATGACATATCAAATGTTTAAACTGAGAAAATGTATAATTGTAAGGGAAAAATAAGTTGATTTTAAATTTCATGGCATCAACACATCTCAAAAAAGTTGGGACAAGGCCTTGTTTACCACTGTGTGGCATACCCTCTTCTTTTTATAACAGTCTGCAAACATCTGGGGACTGAGGAGACAAGTTGCTCAAGTTTAGGAATAGGAATGTTGGCCCATTCTTGTCTAATACAGGCTTCCAGCTGCTCAACTGTCTTACGTCTTCTTTGTCGTTCTCTTTATGATGCACCAAATGTTTTCTATGGGTGAAAGATCTGGACTGCAGGCTGGCCATTTCAGTCCCGGATCCTTCTTCTACGCAGCCATGATGTTGTAATTGATGCAGTTTGTAGTCTGGCATTGTCATGTTGGAAAATGCAAGGTCTTCCCTGAAAGAGACGACGTCTGGATGGGAGCATATGTTGTTCTAGAACTTGGATATACCTTTCAGCATTGATGGTGCCTTTCCAGATGTGTAAGCTGCCCATGCCACACGCACTCATGCAACCCCATACCATCAGAGATGCAGGCTTTTGAACTGAGCGCTGATAACAACTTGGGTTGTCCTTGTCCTCTTTAGTCCGGATGACATGGCGTCCCAGTTTTCCAAAAAGAACTTCAAATTTTGATTCATCTGACCACAGAACAGTTTTCCACTTTGCCACAGTCCATTTAAATGAGCCTTGGCCCAGAGAACACGCCTGCGCTTCTGGATCATGTTTAGATATGGCTTCTTTTTTGACCTATAGAGTTTTAGCCGGCAACGGCGAATGGCACAGTGGATTGTGTTCACCGACAGTGTTTTCTGGAAGTATTCCTGAGGCCATGTTGTGATTTTCATTACAGTAGCATTCCTGTATGTGATGCAGTGCCGTCTAAGGGCCCGCAGATCACGGGCATCCAGTATGGTTTTCCAGCCTTGACCCTTACTCACAGAGATTGTTCCAGATTCTCTGAATCTTTGGATGATATTATGCACTGTAGATGATGATAACTTCAAACTCTTTGCAATTTTTTCTCTGAGAAACTCCTTCTGATATTGCTCCACTATTTTTCACCACAGCATTGGGGGAATTGGTGATCCTCTGCCCATCTTGACTTCTGAGAGACACTGCCACTCTGAGAGGCTCTTTTTTATACCCAATCATGTTGCCAGTTGACCTAATAAGTTGCAAATTGGTCTTCCAGCTGTTCCTTATATGTACATTGAACTTTTCCGGCCTCTTATTGCTACCTGTCCCAACTTTTTTGGAATGTGTAGCTCTCATGAAATCCAAAATGAGCCAATATTTGATATGTTATCTATATTCTATTGTGAATAAAATATAAGTTTATGAGATTTGTAAATTATTCCATTCCTTTTTTACTCACAATTTGTACAGTGTCCCAACTTTTTTGGAATCAGGTTTGTATAAGGGGACATAAATCGAAACATTTGTTAATTAAACTAAAAGTCACAAAAGGAGGCAATCCTGCCCAACTACTGGGATAAGAAGACTCCCTACTTGAGGCAAGAAACACCCCAGGGTACAGTAAATATCTCAGCTGTCAACTATCAGTTTTGGGTAATGTAAAACACTAAACCAAATATTTATATTGTGTTGTATTTATTTATTTTTACATTTAATAATACATCTGAATTACATTACATAATTCTATGAATTATTTAAATGTCTATATTTTAATTGAAGAGAATATCATAATAGCAATAGATTAGATTTAATTAATATATTTGAATTATTAAGTAATAACTCATTTAATTATAATATTTATAATTAATAAAATATAATATTTATAATTAATAAAACCCCAGCAACAACGTGTTGTCAGGGATATGGTCTGTTTAGGTTGTGTTTTCTTTGTTCTGTCATGTTTTTCCTTCCTGAGTTCCCTTTGCTAGTTAATGTCCTAATTAGTTCACACATGTTCTGTTTCAGTTAATCATACTCTGTGTATTTAAGCTAGTTTCCTTAGCTCATTGTCTGAACTCATCAGTGTTTGTATGTGGATGTGGTTATGTTTCTCCTGCGATCTCCTGAGAGTTCTTTGTGGATTTATTTAAAGGGATAGTCACCCTAGTGCCATTTTGAAAAGTATCCACTGAACGTAAACAGCGTATATTGTTCTGTGTCAGCTGCACCATGCGGATATGTTCTTTTCGTTCAAACCAAAGCATAAACGACGTAAACAGCGTATCCACGTACATTGCTGCTGACACAGAACAGCATATGTTGTTTACGTTAAGTGGTTACTCTCCAAAACGGCACCAGGAGGAGACAAATTGTTGAATAAAGTTGTTATTTCTGTTTTCTTTGCATACAAAAAGTGTTCTCGTAGCTTCGTAAAATTACGGTTGAACCCCTGATGTCACATGGATTGTTTTACCAATCTCCTTGCTATGTTTCTGGATGTTGATTGTGTTAATTACATTGCTGTCTATGGAGGGCCAGAGAGCTCTTAGAATGTATCAAAAATATCTTAATTTGTGTTTCAAAGTTGAACGAAGGTCTTGCTGGTTTGGAACGACATGAGGGTGGAGTAATTAATGACAGAATTTTCATTTATGGGTGAACTAACCCTTTAAGACATTTGATGTGTTTGTTATTTTACTCCATTGCTATGTGCTTTACTACAGCCACCGTACTTGGCAACAGAAAATTTTCAAGAACTAAAATATGATATGATAGAAAAAAAAAAAGTAGGAATACATAAGTGGATGTGGGCTCTCAAGAGCATGAGCTGAGGAGTCTTCCTATGACACTTGGTTCATGAAATACAGCCAAAAATGCCAACATTTCAGTCCAGTTCATGGACCTTTTATAGTCTGTGATTGCTAATATTGTATTATGCCAGTGCTTCTCCTTGTGTGTTTTTTGGCCTACCTAAGCTACCATTTGCACACCAGTCTTCCGCATGCTGTGCCTTTCACCATGGATGATATCCGACGAAAAAATGTAATTAGAAAATTAATAAGGAGAGATAAAAATTATGGAAAATGCTAAGACTGGCCATTTTAACATCAGCGTCAGGTAAGATACTTGTCTAGATTTTACTGCTCACTTACATGGGTTTATCATTATCGGCCACTTCTATAAATTCATGTGAAGTTTACTTAAATTATGTTTTTGTAATAAACTAAATTATATTAATACATATTTCATTAGACATATACACCGTATGTGACCCATGCAACCACATCACATCTAAAAACACACCCAACTCAAACACGGAGATGTTAGTCCCATTCAAATTGGTACATGAAATTGCAGACGTCGGATTATAAGAATTGGAACTAACTGAAAAGTGCTAAAGAAGATCATCATATAACATCAGGCACAAAAACAAACTAATCTCGTCACTAAAAGCACTTGAAGAAGAAGAGAATGATGCAACAATGACTAAAGGGGTCCAGAGGATAACAGCATTCTTTTCCAAGAAAGGTGAGTGCTTTATGCTATATAAAGTGCATGTTTAATTGCCTTGCATGCGATCTTCTGCCACGGGAAATAAACATTCAATTTCTCTGACATAAATGTAACATTTTTAACTGTTAATGCTTTTGAGCAGACTCAGCTCAGTCTGTCAGCTTGCATCCACTGCTTGACATCATCACAGTGTTCTTTAAAAAAACTCAAACTGACTTCAGATTGCAGCCTTTTGGTTTACTCCAGCAGTTTTAACATACATGTTGAGAACAATCACTGTTCTTATGAGCCTTAAACAGAAACAATGGATAAAGTCAAAAAAGATGCTGCTGCTGCACCAAGTAGAAGATGGTGTGATGGCTCATGTACTGCATGTATGCTTGTGTGTGTGTGTCCTTTACTATACCTATGGTGGTAATAACTGTTCCAGCGAAGAAGAAGGAGTTGCTGAGATCCCATAAACTGCTCTGATTGGATGAGTATCCTGAAGGGTTCACTCCTGCTCGTAATGCTGACACCACTTGCTGTGATAAGAGAAAAAGGTTTCTATTATTACACATATTCCAAAAATACCCATATGTTTACACACATTTCAAAGTAAAACTGTTTCTGCCTAAGTGTATGAGATATTAAAATATTTAATGATTAACAGATTAGTAGCATCAATTGAAATTACAAAAATAATAACCGTTTCTAAGCAGATTTCAGAAAAACCTCCCTATCTGTCATTGGTGGGCCAGACTGGTAGTCCCACCCCTTATATCATGCAACTAACTGAGCAAGAAGTTTATCTGTTAAACCACACATTATTTTTCTAAATAAAATGGTTGTGACCCATAACAAGTTGTCTGCATAAAATATCTAAATATTCCACTAATATTCATACTTCTGCCATGTGTGAGACATGCATTTTACCCCATCCATATTCAGGTGTCTCTATTTTATTCATATTTACACCTATCTCCTAGAATAAGCCTTTAGCGATCACTCCACCAGCAGCATGGAAAGTAAAACCTCTTCCAGTCAATGCTAGCTTATGTGAAAAGAAAAAAACCCCCACCTAAGTATACTTCTGTGATTGAGCTGTGAGGTACACTGCTGGAAGATGGAGGTGATCAGGGCCACGGAGAGCTCCACTGTGACAAATGTGATCTATTATCTGAATGGCAAAGAGCCTCAGGTGCGCTGTTTAAAGTAGCAATCAGCAGCACACTTAAGCAAGGACTGAAATGTCTGTGAGGTGGGTGTGTGACTAGAACACGAACAGATCTGTGAGCTTTCTTAGACTCAACAACAGGAAAGAAGACTTAAACCCACACGCTGTATAAAGGAAACACCTAAAGACATAAATGATTTAGCTTATCCCCTTTTCCTTGCACACTGATGTTTGAAGTCCAATGAAAATAGCTACAAACAAAGCCACAGTAGAATTACCTGTTGCATCTGTCTGAGCAACAGTTAATTAATTTTTTTTTATTTTAGCACCAAAATATTCATATTATACTAACCACCCACAGACTGGTTTAAGCAAGTGCAATCACCACTGAAATGGCACTTCTGCTTCCTTTAAAATACTGTACTCAGAATCGACCCACAAGAACTGCACCATGCAAATTACATTCTATTCATGTTATGCATATTGTTGGTGTTTGTGATTTTGGGTGTTTGTGCATTTTCTTTAATGGATATTTTATTTTGTGTATCTAGTAACCTGTCTCTCTACATCAAAGAGGGAAAAGCCAATACAAGGTCACATAAAGTGCCAATGTGCAAAGGTAAAAAGCAAGGATTTCTAGGTACGGGCAAAGGTAAATTGCAAGGATTTATTTGAAATGTTGTTTGCAAATTTCAGAGTTGTCCTCTTAATAAAGGTTTAATAACTGTTTTTCACTGGTACTATATACACTCTCTGAAGGAACACTTCTTTTAGGAATGCAGAGGAACTTCTGAGCCATTGTTCTTTAGCATGCAAATACCACCACTGCATCTAGATGCGGTGCATGCATTTGACTCATTTTATTGGTGGCACAGAAAGGTATAGCTTCCGCCTTTGTCATATGCAGCCTTATGCTGGAATGATTCTTTGATCATTGGCTGATCACTGACTTCAGCCAAAGATGAACCAGCACTATATGCATGGCCGCTCTGTAATGCAGGACAAAATAGAAATAAACATAAATAAATACAAAAATCCATCCCTCTGAAATTTTAAACAAAAAGAACAAATGATGATTTTAAAACAATTAGAATTCATTGCTGCTGTACAATAATCAGCACAATAAATACATAGCCAAATACACATTAGATAAATGTCTTGATATTTAGTGTCATTACTATCATTACTTAATTACTGATTAATACCCAAATAATTGTTTTTTTTTATCAGTACAACAACAGTATTGTGTTGCATTTTTTCATGAATAGTATAGCTATAATATAGCATTACCTACATATTTAAAAACAGTTCATTAACTGTGTCATGAACTTGATATTGATATTATTACTCTGCCACACTGCCATTATAAATTACACACCTTAGTATTAGCTGATTAACAGTATTTTTAATGCAAAATGCAAACTTTAGGCTTTTGGTTGTTTTTTGGGTTTTTTCTATTTTTGTATATTGTATATGGATTCAGGTTGCATGGTTTTTTTGCTTTTATTTTGGCGTCTTAGTTGTTGTTGTTTCTAAGAGCCACGTCTATTTAGTATTCAAAAACGTGGAAAATGGAAGTATAGCATTATAACTTACCTTTATCTTCCTAATTTGTACTGGATGATTGTTGTGAAGACCGTCCTTCGGATGAGACGTTAAACCAAATTACTGACTCTCTGTGATCACTAAAAAAATCCCATGGCACTTCTCGTAAAGAGTAGGGGTATGACCCCGATGTCCTGGCCAAATTCCCTCCACTGGCCCATGTCAATCATGGCCTCCTAATAATCCCCATGCATTGAACTGGCTCTATCTCTTTCCTCTCCACCTGTAGCTGGTGTGTGGTGAGCACACTGGCACCGTTGTACTGTAGCTGCCGTTGCATCATTCAAGTGGATGCTGCACACTGGTGGTGGTTGAGGAGAGACCGCTTCTTATAATTGTAATATCATTTAATTTCAAGTCTAGCAAAGTTATCCTTTGTTTCAGTGCCACTTTCTATCTACGTGTCTTGTAAAAAAGATTATTTATTTAGCCAACAATCCAAGTGCATCTCAATAAATTAGAATGTTGTGGAAAAGTTCATTTATTTCAGTAATTCAACTTAAATTGTGAAGCTTGTGTATTAAATAAATTCACTGCACACAGACTGAAGTAGTTTAAGTCTTTGGTTCTTTTACTTGTGATGATTTTGGCTCACATTTAACAAAAACCCTCCAATTCACTATCTCACAAATTAGAATATGGTGACATGCCAAGCAGCTAATCAACTCAAAACACCTGCAAAGGTTTCCTGAGCCTTCAAAATGGTCTCTCAGTTTGGTTCACTCGGCTACACAATCATGGGGAAGACTGCTGATCTGACAGTTGTCCAGAAGACAATCATGGACACCCTTCACAAGCAGGGTAAGCCACAAACATTCATTGCCAAAGAAGCTGGCTGTTCACAGAGTGCTGTATCCAAGCATGTTAACAGAAAGTTGAGTGGAAGGAAAAAGTATGGAAGAAAAAGCTGCACAACCAACCAACCAAGAGAACCGCAGCCTTATGAGGATTGTCAAGCAAAATCGATTCAAGAATTTGAGTGAACTTCGCAAGGAATGGACTGAGGCTGGGGTCAAGGCATCAAGAGCCACCACACACAGACGTGTCAAGGAATTTGGCTACAGTTGTCGTATTCCTCTTGTTAAGCCACTCCTTAACCACAGTCAACGTCAAAGGCGTCTTGCCTGGGCTAAGGAGAAGAAGAACTGGACTGTTGCCCAGTGGTCCAAAGTCCTCTTTTCAGATGAGAGCAAGTTTTGTATTTCATTTGGAAACCAAGGTCCTAGAGTCTGGAGGAAGGGTGGAGAAGCTCATAGCCCAAGTTGCTTGAAGTCCAGTGTTAAGTTTCCACAGTCTGTGGTGATTTGGGGTGGAATGTCATCTGCTGGTGTTGGTCCATTTTGTTTTTTGAAAACCAAAGTCACTGCACCCGTTTATCAAGAAATTTTGGAGCACTTCATGCTTCCTTCTGCTGACCAGCTTTTTGAAGATGCTGATTTCATTTTCCAGCAGGATTTGGCACCTCTCCACACTGCCAAAAGCACCAAAAGTTGATTAAATGACCATGGTGTTGGTGTGCTTGACTGGCCAGCAAACTTACCCGACCTGAACCGCATAGAGAATCTATGGGGTATTGTCCAGAGGAAAATGAGAAACAAGAGACCAAAAAATGCAGATGAGCTGAAGGCCACTGTCAAAGAAACCTGGCTTCCATACCACAAACTGATCACCTCCATGCCACGCCGAATTGAGGCAGTAATTAAAGCAAAAGGAGCCCCTATCAAGTATTGAGTACATGTACAGTAAATGAACATACTTTTCAGAAGGCCAACAATTCACTACAAATGTTTTTTTTATTGGTCTTATGAAGTATTCTAATTTGTTGAGAACCAAAGACTTAAACTACTTCAGTCTGTGTGCAATGAATTTATTTAACCCTCTGGGGCCTGTGGGTGTTTTGGGGGCCTAGAGAAGTTTTGACATGACCTGATATTTGTGTTTTTTTCAGTTGCTTATAAACACATAAATGGCTAATGTCTAAGAACAGTGTAATCAGCACAAACTGGGCTACAATAATATGTGAGCAGCATGTATGTACATGATTGTGTTTTTGAGAAAGCGACGTTTATGCGCGGTTAGTGAAAAACTAAAATTTTGAAGTCACTGAAATAAGGCAATAAAACACCTAAAGAACATTTGTTCACAAGACTTTTGAGAACACATTTTGAAGCCTAGAGTTTTTGCTTCAAAATAATGTGAAAATCATCTTGATTACTCGCTCACAGAAAACAATATATTGATTTACATTTTTTAAGACACTTTTTGTGTAGGAAAGGTATATGCGAGAAGGCATCAACTATCATGCATAATGCTGTAATTCACACCTGAGAAGACAAAGGCCCGTATAATGAGCTGCATAATGAGCCTTTCAGCCAGGTGTGTGACTGAGAGAGAAGAGTTACAAGAAAGACTCTGAGGACAAAATTTTTTTTTAAACTACATTATTAACAGTATTCTGATGGTCACTGATACTAGTACTAATTTATAGAAAAAAAGAACACAATTGGCAAGTAGAGGGAATATTGTGGTTGGTATTTGTGGCTTACTTGATACATTTACACCTATACATACATACATTTATACCCATCCCGGGTATAACACATTCAAAATACTTACACCAGAGTAGATATTTATGAACAGAAGCTTAGTTACATTCATTAACACAAGCATGCTTTGTATGTAGGCCTATACAATATATATAGTTATAAAACATATTTGGTTATATTCGTGAACAGAGAATAGGCTATCTCAGTAAAGTTTTATCTAACCATTCTTACTGACATCAGGCTAGCAACAATAATTTTTTTTTAATATTGTATTGCTGTTTATGTTATATAACATTAAAAAAAAAAACATCCTGGCATGGTGAGACATTTAGATGCTGTGAATGAAACTTTATGTTTCACTTGATTATGCATTTAGTCAGGAATTATAGTTTGAAAAAAGTCTAACTAGTAAAATGTGTACAGGTTATGTGAAAACTAATACAAGTAGGATAATAAAAAAAAAAAAAAATTCTCATGTTTAGGATCTCTGCTTGATCAAGCCACTGCATCAATAATCCAAAAGTAATCCAAAGCTTCTTGAGGTGAATTCTTTCTTATTTGTCACAGCAAGTCTTTTCTGCTGTGAATTCAGTCTCATTCCTCTCAGCGCGAAGTGCAAAGTAAAATGTAAAAAACTCACTGCTTTGTTTGTTGTTATGGGGCATTTACCCGGCGTGACTATTATAATGCCAATAGCGCGCTCGGCGCGTGGGCGTGGTTGCATTACATATAATGAAGGGAGACGTGAAAGACGGACATTGCGTTGGTTTCATATAGATTACTTTATCACAGAAAATTTGTTTTTGGTAGCACTTGCTCAGTTTAAAAGTAGACATGTCAGGCTTTCTATAGATCTATCTATCATGTCTCTGTGTTGAGTATTCACTGAGTTACAGTTCATTTCAATGACGCGTTCCTAAATGAAGATCACCGCAGACCAAGGCTGCAGACAGCGCTCCCTGTTTGTTTTCTTTATTTTATAAATGCACAAAGTTTTGTTGTAATTATGTGTGTATACAAATAAAAGTAGACCCTTTACAGATTCGATTGATGTATTGCTCTAATCTGTACGATCAAAACTGAAAGTGTAATTTAAGTTCTTTTTGGTGTTATCAGAAGATGCCTCAAAAAGCATATTTGCATTAGTTGGCCCCGGAGGGTTGATACACAAGTTTCCCAATTTGAGTTGAATTTACTGAAATAAATGAACTTTTCCACGACATTCTAATTTACTGAGATGCACCTGTATTTGGAATCCAAAATATTTCCAAATCTTCAACTTTACCATTTTAGAAGGGGGAAAAAAGCTTCAGCTTCACCATACTTTTTATAAAGGGGACACATGGTGTTGTTAACCATTTAAAAATTTCTCCTCCCATCAAAATACCAGCTCTTCTTTTAGTCAACAAAGCTTCATTTACATGCCTGTAGTATTGACAGGTTGATTGTAATGGATGCAATTTATTATGATTGATCCTGAGACTGGTTTGATAGGAGGCAAAATTTTAATGTTAGGGTCTATAACAGAAGGCAAAGCTTCTCCAGTGAAAGTGTTTTCCTTCTTCCTTTCTTTCTTTCTTTCTTTCTTTTACAACATAAGTTGTCATAAACTGAACAGGGCTGCATTTCCCGAAAACATTTGGTTTATGATGCTTTTGGGAAATGCAGCCCAGCATCAGACAGGCCAGTAAATGTTATTTCATCAATAAAAATAAATTAAATGTTGTTATTTTAAAGATGAGAATAAGTAAAATGAGCCCAGCATCAATTCAGTATAACCTGACATTTGGAACAGATAAATAAGAAACCTAAAATGTGTAACCCAAGTAGCCCAACATGTGTTTTGTCCAATATTTGTATTGTGTGCATGTCAGCTGTTTCACCTTCACTAAGTTTTCCAGGTCTGATGAGTTGACACATGGATGCTGCTCAAGGAATTCCAGTTTTTCCACCAGGATGGCCAGTTTCTGGGATGTTTCATGAGGCTGTTCCAACTCTTTAAACACAGTTGCTCCGACAATCAAGTACAGTACCACCAGCAGGAAGACGCTCAGCACTGTTTTCCAGCGCATTACAGTCACACGAGGCTCAAAGTCATCTGGAGACTTCAGCAGCACCGGCTGAGCTGAGAACGACAGGCGTGGTTTGGAGTTGTGAGTGGCTGTTTTAGGATCAAGGAGGTCGGGAGCAGCCACTAACAAACAGAAGAAAGAAAGAAAGAAAGAAAGAAAGAAGGTAAGGAAAGAAAGAACAAAAGAAAGAAAGAAAGAAAATCATAATAAAAGATTATGCATACATTCACATCAGTAGTCTAGCAGTAATTTACTGATAAACAGAATTTGTATGTGTGCTCTTATTTCTTATTAAGTAATTAAAATTGCACAGAATAAAAATGTAATGTCAAACTGAATGAATGCGCTAACTGCATTGCTTCCATTTGACTGTGTTAAACAAATTTAATTAATCGTGACCTTTACTTTATGCATTTATGAAACACTTGTACCCAGGGCCAGATTAACATAAGGGCTAGGCGGGGCTGAAGCCCCAGGGCCCACGGAAGAAGGGGACCCTTGATTGGCTGGAGGAAATGGGAACTGTCCTTACGTCACTGATTGACAATTCATATAGGTGGTTGTTTTGTGTCTAATTATAAAATAACAAGAAATTATTGGAGATGTTCCTGACTGATATAATTCATACTTAAATCAAAATCGCTTTACAATTTTCACCATCCGCCATGACATCAGGAAACGCCTCTTTGCGTTACTCTTCCACACGTCGAGAATGTGAAGTAGCCTATTCCGCTCAGCTCGTTCGCTGATGCTGGTGTTCAAAATGTTAAAAAAATTATAGTGGTGTGCAAAAAACAAAAAAGAAAATTGAAAGGGAAAAACGTAAGGCTAATCTTACAGGTAAAATTCCAAAAATAACTAACTACTTCAGTTCACTTTCAGGCAAAACACATACACATTTAGCATCACCCACCGTCGTAGGTCCATGTGCTTTACACATTGAAGTTGAGTTAGCAGCAGCCATAAGTCATTGTACTTATAACCAGTTAATCCAGAAAGCAAAGATTTTTTATGAATGTTTACTCTGCCCCCTTAGATAAAAACGACAGTAATATCCCAGGGGACAGTGAAATATTGGCACATCAGACAACATATCGGGTCAGCCTGAAGGAAAAAATTACATTTACAGTACTGACTTGTTTAAACATTCCCTTTAAACAAGTAGGCTCTTACTGTCAGGTTTGAGCTAAGGGATGAGGTGAGGACTCAAGCACAGAGCAATAATCATTTTATTGCATTTAAAAAAAGAAACGAAAACTACCCCAAAGGAATGGGGCAGGACACTGGACACAAGGGTATTAAAGTCAACAAATTATCACAGGACTGAAAACCCAAGGAAAGGATAAATAGGAAACCAAACAGTGAGGATAACAAAGGAGGACAGGTGGACAAATTATCCACTGATCAGGTAACGAGAGTGTTCAACAATAGAGAGAAGAACAAATTGCATTTAGAAACAAACACAAAAGCCATCTGTTCACACAAAACATAACACAAGAACACATGGTCAATGAGAGTCACAAGCCGTATGCTAAACCAAACACGACACAAGAAAAAAAAGGCATGAGACAAGACCGCATGGTGAGAGAATGAACACTCATCACGTGTGCTCACAACAAAGACAAAACTTGGAGCATGAATGTCTGAACCCCGCCACTGAACCGAAACCGAACTGACAGAAGTGCTGTACATCACACTCCAAACCAGGGGGAATGGGGGCATCAGAACCGTTTTAATACCGTAGCTTGTTGGACAGTAAGTAACCCACTACAAAATAATACGGCGATAAGCCTGAGTGTGAAGTTATATTAGGCTAATATTGTAGACCTACCAATGTGTTGGGTAGCAGTGGGCTTGCTGCAATTAAATATATCTAAATAAGAGACATCCCAGACAAAACCTAAAATACTATGTGGAGAATGCAAAATAATTTAATAATTATAATATGACTGCGTGGTGAACCTATGAACCGAACTGAATTTTAGTTATTTAAATACGGTCTCCATGCTGTGTACACGTATATCTATCCTTACAAGCACAATTTTGGCTGTATTATTTGTGTCCAATTCAAAAATTGCTCTTGAGAAATTTTATGGGCCCTATTTTAACGATCTAAAAGCAAAAATGTAAAGCGCACGGCGCAGGTGCACTCAGGGCGTGTCCAAATCCACTTTTGCTATTTTAAGGAAAAAACGACGGAAAAAACGGTTGGCGCGCCCGGGGGCGCGCATGGTCTAAATGGGTTGTCCCTATTCTCTTAATGAGTAATGGGTGTTTTTTGGGCGAAATGTGCAATAAACCAAATCAGAGTCTCATCTTCCATTCCCTTTAAGAGCCAGTTGCGCTCGTGCCATGACGGATTTGCTATTTACACGGCGGAATTTGGCAAAAACGCAAAGACAGAACGCGTCTCCGAGTTTCCGAGGAGATGCTTGTGTGCTTGTGTGTAGATAGAATAGTTATGATAAATTCTGTTACTATCCATTATGACATGTAGGCATTTTTATATTTAATTAGCCTACAAAAAAATTCTTATTCATTGCAATCGTTTAATTTTTAATATTTGGCATGTTTGTGTGCTGTGCTTCCCTGTGTCGTTTGTGTGCTGCTGTGCGTCCCTGTGTTTAATAAGCAGCGTGAACGCGCGTTGTTGACCCGGCTATACTAAAAAGCTTTTTGCATGAATTTAGACCAGGTTTGAGTTGGTCTATGGTGCAGTCTATTTTCAGCTCCTTAAAATAGCAATGCGCCAGGACACACCTCCTTTTTTAGACCAGCACGCCCATGGGCACACAAATGGGCACAAATGCATTTGCTAATTAAACGACGTGGCGCTGGATGGGAAAATGCGAACGTGCCGGACTGAAACTAGCAAACACACTTGCCTTGCATCGCATTGCACCGGGTGTATGATCGGGCCCTATGTTTATTAAAAATAAACCAGACGGACAGTGACAAAATCTTGACATTTACATATTAACAACTTTAGGTCAGTCAGATTAATTAAATGAGAGTCAGTAAAATGATGAAATTTTGCATGTAACCATTCAACTGAATTTTGTTCCAATTATTGCTTCAAAATTATCAGTGTACATTTCCAACTCCAGAGTTCTCAACAATGGACACAAAATAGTGATAAAAATTTAAATCTAATAAAAATGTCTAAAGGATGAGTCTCTTCTTTCCCAAACACAACATTGTGGTGTCTGATGGGTGTTGTCCTAGTACTACTAGTGTTCTGCAAAGCTTTGTAATTTGTGAATCTAGCTGCAAGCAACGATTTCCAGAGTTCAATGCATTTAAGTACATTGGAAAAAAGACATTAAGTATTATTTAGCAAGCCTGTAACCACCTACAACAATGATTAAAAAGAGTATTTTCCGTTCCAAGTAATTTGCCATAGAAATATGTTTTTTTTTTTTTACAATTATGGCTGTTATAGTGCCACCTACTGTATACTACGATATCCTTAAAAGTTGGCATACTTCTTTAGAACCATACATGTGCTCACCTAATTTTGTGAAGTTCAGTTTTTGTTCAGGATTATAGACTTTTGGGTATATTTAGCCATGCCTATTTTCTAAATGACACTGTTATAGCTAACCAAATTGTAAAGTTAAACATTTTTTGATAATTATTGACCTAAGAGTCCAGAGAATTGTACTGAAGTGGTTTTGAGGTTAAACAAACAAACAAACAAACAAAAAAAAACTAGGACTAGTTTGCAGAAGTAGTTTTTTTTTTATTTTTTATAATCTTGAATAATTCAAACAATTTGAACTTTGAGGCAAAGTTGTTCAGAATTAACATAGATTTATCAAATGATAAAACAAATTGCGCAATATACAATTGTTTACACACTTGAAAAATGTGATTTTGCACCCAGTGGCCAATTTCTTTCAAATTTCTCACAGACCATTTGGGCCATGGGTCAAAAAGGCCCACTCAGTTTTGTTCCGATTAATCCCGTCAGGCAAAAAACCCAGGACTACTTCGCAAAAGTAGGTTTTTCAAAAATTCCAAATAGCCAACAATGTTGCAAAGGTGGCGATCAAATCTGTTGTATGTTTTGTTCGTCTTGAGTCAAGGATTCTGCAATCAGGGCAAGCCTTAGGGACGTTGTAGACAGTGTGCGAACTACCATTCCTCATAGTTTCAGTCATCTACACCTTATGATTTGGCCTGCCTGATAAATTTTAGGTCAGAATAGTGATCTTTGAAAATCTTAAAAATTAAAATAGGGTTTCAGCACTATGCACTTGAACCCCTAATAATAATAATAAATTAACATTTCTCCATTTGGCTTGAGTGTCATAATTTTTTTTTTTTTTTTTGACTTTATGTCTCATTGGCTATGGAAAATAAAAATATAATTTTTTTCTGTCTCTGAAAGTAAGGATTTGTCTCTGTCTGGCACTTATAATAAATAGCACCTCTGTCATTACAGTGCTTTACAGTCAGCAGAATGTGTTTCTTTCTCCCCAGCATCACACCACTGTTACTGTGTGTGAGTTTTGTGGGGACTGAATTTACTATTACAACCATTCTTAAAGATAAAGTTACTGTATGTTAAGATACATTTCTGTTGTTCTAAAAAGCCTTGAATCCACTCAGAGACAAGTCCTCCTTCATTAATGTGGCTAGCAAATCTTGTAAGTTATATGTGGGCCTAGTTCAATCCATTTCATGAGTCAGTCCAAAGAACTGCTGTGCTTCAGGTTGAGGATGCTTGTACAGGAGATGTGCTTTAAAGCAGTGGCTTTCAATCATGCTCTGCACATTTGTCTCCCTTCTGATTCAAATTTAGATAATCAGCTCATTATTAGAGAACTCCAAACTGAACTTAGTGTGTCTGATAAGAGAGATCTACAAAATGTGCAGAGCAGTGTGTCCCCAGGACCATGATATAAAACCACAGCTTTAAACCATAGAGTTCTGGTGGAGTTGTGTCAGCCTACACCAAACCTAAGCAGGCCCAGTGCGTGCTTTCCCAGGGCGAGGCCCACAGCTTTGGGCACACACTAGTGGACTGCCCACATTAATCCCATGATGGCCCAGTGTGGGCCAGCCCATTTGGGCCCAGATCAACTTTTGTATCCTTTGGGCCCATGCAGGTTTTGTGTAGGCAGCCATGTAATGCAGCTAGGAGAATACAAACAAAACTGACTGGCCATTCTTTAGCCACTCAGTTGAACTGGAATGGCTCAAATCAAAAGAGACCTTTTCAGAACCTGTTGTTTCATAAAGGCCAGGGATCTTTAAATCTGGCTCACAAGATCCACTTTCCTGCAGAGTTTAGTTCTGACCTTAATCAAACACACCTGAGCATGTCTTCAGGATCATTAGAAAATCACAGGTGGGTGTTCAAAGTTTGATCAAAGATGGAGCTAAACTCTGCAGGAAAGTGGATCCCATGAGCCATATTTGAGGTGTAATAGACATGAACCTGTTAATAAAAAATTTGTTGGCAGTTTTCGTCCTTACCACTATGGGTGCTAGGGTGTTTTTAGGTTTCCTTAGTTTAATTGATGTGGGTATGTTGATTTAAGATTTGTTGGAAGTTAAGTTTTTTGTAGTTGGGGGTTTTTGGAGAGTATCGTCCGAAACTTACCAAGTGTTTTTTTTTTTTGTTTTTTTTTGATGCGGGCGTCCTGTTTGGAGTATACGGCGATTGACATAAACTGGTTTGTGACTGGACTGAGATGATTTCTGGGGTGGTTGATGAAGATGAAATGGAGTCAGATGACTGGAATTTAATAAGTAATAGGAAAGGACAGGAAAAGAGAAAGAGTGGGCGAAATGAAGGGAGTTGGGTAGCCAAACCAGTAAAAGGGGATTAGATGGAAACAGCTCAGATGAAGATAATAGGGTTGTACGTAAAAAGAATGTAAGAGAGGAATATAAAGTAATTCTTAAATTCAGAAAGGAAGATGAACATGTTAATCTAAGTCCAATAGCATTGTCTAGAGAGCTGAAGAAAAAGTTAGGAGAAGTGGATACGGCTAAGATTTTGAGCGATGGAAGACTGTTTGTAATATGTAAAACAGAAGAGCAAAAAAAAAAAACAGCACTAAAAATTGATAATGTGTGCAAGAAAAAAGTGAATGAAAGGAAGATGTTGGGTGAGAGATGAATGAAACAGGGAGTGATAACAGGCATTCCAATTGAAGAAGACCTAGAGAGGCTCAAACAAAGTATTTCTGGATGTGAAGTGAGTACAATAAAAAGGTTGGAAATAACAATGAATGGGGAAAGGGTTGATAGTTTATCAATTCTTTTGGAGTTTCAGGATTCAGTGCTTCCAGAAAGAGTCAAAATTGGATATATGAGATTTGCAGTGAGGCCATATATTCCTCCCCCACTCCGCTGTTATAGATGTCAGAGATATGGACATATAGCAGCGGTGTGAAATGGAACACAAAGATGCCCTAAGTTTGGAGGTGATCATAGAATTGAAAATTGTGAAGAGAATGTACAAGACAAGTGCCGTAATTGCGGGTGGCAATATAGGGTAACATACGAAGAGAGAGCTGTGGAAATTGAACAAGTGAAAGTGGTAAACAACATAAGTTATTTTGTTGGGAGTGAGTGAGGTAGGTGAGAGAGGGAGGGGTGATTGATAAGACTGAGATAAAGATATATCAAGACAAGAGGTTGGTCAAGCAGTGGAAAGCAGCACAAAACTGACAGTGGACAGGCTGATTTTGTTTATTGCTTATGTAATTAACTGTACGGACCAAGTCAGGCACAAAACAGAGAAAATTTAAATAATTGTGAAGGGAGCTGAATTTTTTGGGTATAAGCAACATATCTTGGGAAAATATCAATAAAAGGCTGGAAATTGATGGGAAGTCCGGAGATGTAGGTGATAAGACAACTTGAATATTGTACAATGGATTGCCATAAGCTTGTTAGCAAATGGTCAAGAGTTTAAAGGTTACATAGAAGGGTTTAAAAAGAAACCAGAAATCATATGCATTCAGGAAACCTGGCTTAAACCAGTTCTAGATTTTAGTATTAAAGGTTATGATAGTATACGCAGGGATAGAGAGGAAGATATTGGTGGAAGGTGTATAAGATGTGTAAAACAAGGAATACAATATAAAATTTTAGGGAAAGGAAAGGAGTTAGAATTTATAATAGTAGAAGTTTTGGGAAAAAAAAGGAAATGTTAAAATTGTACATTTTTATAATCCATGTAAAAGACTATCACTAGATATATTGTATGAACTGATTGTACATTTAGAAGAGAAAATCATATGTTGCAGAGATTTGTTTTTTTTTTTAATGCTCATAGCACTGATGGGAATGGAATAGTGGTTGAAGAGTTAATGGAGATTGGGGATTTAGTGTTTTTTGATTATGGAAGGGAAGAAGCAGCTATTGATCTTACACTTGTTTCAAATTCACTGGCGGGTATGTGCTTATGGGGGGTGTTTAGAGAAACGACTATAGGGAGTGATCATTATCCTATAGTGATTGAAGTAAATTTAAGTATAGAAGAGTGTAATACAGGAGTAGTAGACAAATGTTTTTTTTTTTTTTTTTTTTTTTTTTTTAAATGCAGATTGGGAAGCATTTAGTATTAGTGAACAAGAAATTGGAAAAAAAAATTAAAATTAAAAAAATTAAAGATGCTGATAAGATTAATAATGATATTTGTAATGCTATATTGTTAGCAGCAAGTCAGACTATTCTGAAGAAGGGAGGTAGTAAAAAAGTAGATTGTACCATGGTGGACAAAAGAATGTGATAAAGCAATTAAATCTCGAAAATAAAGCTTTTAAAATGTTAAAAAAGAATCATAGTTTTCAGAATTTTATTGAATATAAAGGGAAGCAAGCAAATGTAAGGAGAATCATTAAAAATACCAAAAAAAAAAAACAAAAAAAAAACATTTTTTTTTTTGAGGACGTTTTGTAACACAGTGGGAAGGGAAACAGGAATAGGTCAAGGATGGAGAATGATAAAAAGAATGAATGGGATAAAAAGAGAGTTTGGGTATCCAGTTTTAAGGGACGGAGATAAAACAGCTGTAAAAGATAAAGAGGAAGCAGAAATGCTGGCAGAACATTTTGTTAAAATACATAAATCCAAAAATATTAGTGAGGAGGGAAAAAGAGGAAGGGAAATGGCATTGGAGCAGTATAAAGAGATAATACAGAGTGAGGAATACAATAATGATCAACTAAATACGACATTTACGAAGTCGGAGTTAAATCGATATCTTAGGAAAACTAGGAAATCAGCTCCAGGTATGGATCAGATTTGCTATTTAATGATAAGTCATCTCAGTGAATTATCCAAGGATGTTTTATTAAAAATGTACAATAAAATTTGGGAGGAGGGAAAATTACCACTAAATTGGAAGGAGTATAGTTATAGTTCCAATACATAAACCTGGGAAAGATTGTACAAATCCTGGAAATTATAGACCTATTGCTTTGACGTCTAATATTGGTAAGATAATGGAAAAATTGGTGAATGAAAGGTTAATGTATCATGTGGAAAATAGTAAATTGTTATCCAAATATCAGAGTGGTTTTAGGAGAGGGAGAAATACAATGGATCTGGCTGTGTGTTTAGAACATAACCATTCAGATTTGTGTATTTGCCATGGTGTTCATCACAGAGCCAAATACTTAAATATTTAGACTTAATAGGCTATTTACACTGAACAAAATTATAAATGCAACACTTTTGTTTTTGCCCCCATTTTTTATGAGCTGAACTCAAAGATCTAATACTTTTTCTATGTACACAAAAGGCCTATTTCTCTCAAATATTGTTCACAAATCTGTCTAAATCTGTGTTAGTGAGCACTTCTCTTTTGCCGAGATAATCCATCCACCTCACAAGTATGGCATATCAAGATGCTGATTAGACAGCATGATTATTGCCACTCTAAAAGGCCACTCTAAAATGTGCAGTTTTATCACAAAGCACAATGCCACAGATGTTGCAAGTTTTGAGAATCAGAAAGAGCTTTATTGCCAAGTATGCTTACGCATACAAGGAATTTGTTTTAGTGACATAAGCTTCCAGTACACAGAGACAACAACAACAAAAAAACAAAAAACAAATTGCCAATAAAATAAATTGTATGAACAGTTGTGCTATAGATGACATTGGAATAGAATAGAGTAAGATGCAGAGATGTACTTGGATGGAGGGGTAACAAATAAATATAAGAATATTGCACATTTTTATTGCATAAGTGGGGAACATTTAACTGTTCATGAGGTAGATTGCCTGGGGGAAGAAACTGTTCTTGGGCCTGACTGTCCTGGTATTTGCGGCTCTGAAGCGCCGGCCAGATGGCAAAAGTTCAAAAAGGGGGTAACTTCGATGAGAGGGATCCAGAGTGATTTTCTTAGACCTTTTCCTCAGTCTGGAGTGTATACAGTTCTTGAAGGGTGGGCAGGGGAGCACCAGTAATTCTTTCAGCAGTCCGAACCGTTCTCTGTAGTCTTCTGATGTCTGATTTTGTAGCTGAACCAAACCAGACAGTTAGTTAATGTGCACAGGACAGACTCAATGACGGCTGAGTAGAACTGTTTCAGCAGCTCCTGTGGCAGTTTAAACTTCCTCAGCTGGCGAAGGAAGTACAACCTTTGTTGGGCCTTTTTAAAAACGGAGTCAATGTGATTGTCCCACTTCAGGTCCTGAGAGATGGTGGTTCCCAGGAATCTGAATGACTCCACTGCGCCACAGTGCTGTTCATGATGGTGAGTGGGGGGAGTGCAGGGGGTTTTCTCCTGAAGTCCACAATCATCTCCACTGTTTTGAGAGTGTTCAGCTCCAGGTTGTTAGGACTGCACCAGACAGCCAGCTGCTCAACCTCTTGTCTGTAAGCAGTCTCGTCACCGTCCTGGATGAGGCCGATGACTGTAGTGTCATCTGCAAAACTTCAGGAGCTTGGACAGAGGGGTCTTTGGAGGTGCAGTCGTTGGGTGTAGAGGGAGAAAAGCTAAGTGGGGAGAGAACACATCCTGAGGGGCACCAGTGTTGTGTGGAGCGGCGGTTTGATATGACTTTCCCTAGTCTCTCTAGCTGTTGCCTATCTGTCAGAAAGCTGATGATCCACTGACAGATAGAGCTAGGAAAAGAGAGCATGGGGCCAGTTTGGTCTGGCGGGGCTGGTTGGGATGATGGTGTTGAAAGCCGAACTAAAGTCCACAAACAGGATCCTCACTTAAGTCCCTGTTTTTGTGTCAGATGTTGCATGATGAAGTGCAATCCCAAGTTTGATTGCATCATCCACGGACCTGTTTGCTCGGTAAGCAAACTGCAGGGGGTCCAGTAAGGGTCCAGTGATGTCCTTCAGATAAGCCAGAACCAGTTTTTTCAAATGACTTCATGATGACGGACGTTAGAGCCACAGGTCTGTAGTCGTTAAGTCCTGTTATCTTGGGTTTCTTTGGACGGGGATGATGGTGGAGCGTTTGAAGCAGGACGGCACTTTACACAACTCAAGAGATCTGTTGAAGATCTGTGAAAGATGGGGGCCAATTGGTCAGTACAAAGTTCTCAGACAGGCTGGTATAAACCTGGTGCTTTTTCTTCTTTGGTTCTTCCTGAAGACCTGGCGCACATCGTTTTCACTAATTTGAAGTGCAGGAGGGGGGGAGAGGGGGATTGCAGGAGGTGTTAACGGTTTTGTGTAGAGAGATGATCAGAATGGATGTGGGGTGTTTCAAATCTACAATAAAACTCATTCAGGTCGTTAGCAAGTCTTGCCAAGTATGCTTACGCATACAAGGAAGTTGTTTTAGTGACATAAGCTTCCAGTACACAGAGACAACAACAACAAAAAAACAAAAAAAACAAATTGCAAATAAGTAAATTGTATGAACAGTTTGTGCTATAGATGACATTGGAATAGAATAGAGTAAGATGCAGAGATGTACTGGATGGAGGGGTAACAAATAAATATAAGAATATTGCACATCTTTATTGCATAATGGGGGAACATTTAACTGTTCATGAGGTAGATTGCCTGGGGGAAGAAAACTGTTTCTTGGGCCTGACTGTCCTGGTATTTGCGGCTCTGAAGCGCCGGCCAGATGGCAAAAGTTCAAAAAGGGGGTAACTTCGATGAGAGGGATCCAGAGTGATTTTCTGAGCCCTTTTCCTCACTCTGGATGTATACAGTTCTTGAAGGGTGGGCAGGGGAGCACCAATAATTCTTTCAGCAGTCCGAACCGTTCTCTGTAGTCTTCTGATGTCTGATTTTGTAGCTGAACCAAACCAGACAGTTATTAAAGTGCACAGGACAGACTCAATGACGGCTGAGTAGAACTGTTTCAGCAGCTCCTGTGGCAGTTTAAACTTCCTCAGCTGGCGAAGGTAAGTACAACTTTGTTTGGCCTTTTTTTTAACAATGGAGTCAATGTGATTGTCCCATTTCAGGTCCTGAGAGATGGTGGTTCCCAGGAATCTGAATGACTCCACTGCAGCCACAGTGCTGTTCATGATGGTGAGTGGGGGGAGTGCAGGGGGTTTTCTCCTGAAGTCCACAATCATCTCCACTGTTTTTGAGAGTGTTTCAGCTCCAGGTTGTTAAGACTGCACCAGACAGCCAGCTGCTCAACCTCGTGTCTGTAAGCAGACTCGTCACCGTCCTGGATGAGGGCCGATGACTGTAGTGTCATCTGCAAACTTCAGGAGCTTGACAGAGGGGTCTTTGGAGGTGCAGTCATTGGTGTAGAGGGAGAAAAGCAGTGGGGAGAGAACACATCCCTGAGGGGCACCAGTGTTGGTGGAGCGGCGGTTTGATATGACTTTCCCTAGTCTCTCTAGCTGTTGCCTATCTGTCAGAAAGCTGATGATCCACTGACAGATAGAGCTAGGAACAGAGAGCTGGGCCAGTTTGGTCTGGAGGGCTGTTGGGATGATGGTGTTGAAAGCCGAACTAAAGTCCACAAACAGGATCCTCACTTAAGTCCCTGTTTTGTCCAGATGTGGTGCATGATGAAGGTGCAATCCCAAGTTGATTGCATCATCCACGGACCTGTTTGCTAGGTAAGCAAACTGCAGGGGGTCCAGTAAGGGTCCAGTGATGTCCTTCAGATAAGCCAGAACCAGTTTTCAAATGACTTCATGATGACAGACGTTAGAGCCACAGGTCTGTAGTCGTTAAGTCCTGTTATCTTGGGTTTCTTTGGAACGGGGATGATGGTGGAGCGTTTGAAGCAGGACGGCACTTCACACAACTCAAGAGATCTGTTGAAGATCTGTGAAAAGATGGGGGCCAATTGGTCAGTACAGGTTCTCAGACAGGCTGGTATAACCTGGTGCTTTTCTTCTTTGGTTCTTCCTGAAGACCTGGCGCACATCGTTTTCACTAATTTGAAGTGCAGGATGGGGGGAGAGGGGGATTGCAGGAGGTGTTAACGGTTGTGTAGAGAGATGATCAGAATGGATGTGGGGTGTTTCAAATCTACAATAAATCTCATTCAGGTCGTTAGCAAGTCATTGGATTAGCCTCAGTGCAGGGGGGTGGTGTCTTGTAGTTGGTAATGGCTCTCAGTCCTTTCCATACTGCAGTTTGAGTCGTTGGAAGTAAACTGGTCTTCCAACTTTTTAGAGTAGGGTCCTTTTAGCCGCTCTAATCTCTTTGTTCAGTGTGTTTCTGGCCTGATTATACAAGACTCTGTCCCCATTTCTGTAGGCATCCTCTTTGGCCTGACAAAGATGTCTGAGTTTTGCTGTAAAGGTAAACAATGAGTCCGCACACCAGAAAATGCTCCTAGCAATTTTAATGATAGCTCACCACGTGTAACGTTTCGGGCCCAAGCCCTTCATCAGACATGAAAACAAGTGGGGAGACACACCTCCATATATACAGCCATGTATGATCACATGATCACATACATCCATGATTAATCACATGACCAATCACGTTAGATTGCTTTTACATCAGGAAAACGGATAAAAACATATATATAAACCAACATTTTTAATACAAAAATATATTAAGTGGCTAAGAGAAGGCCTGCAGTGCTTAAAGCATAACCTAGAAAGTTTTTTAAAAAATGTCTCTACCACTGTAGGCAGTCGTGATAGATGAGCAAAAATGTAGATAGATAAGGGGTACCACAAAAGTGTGTTACATATATCATATATCAAGTCAGCAAAAAGATAACACAAAATTAACACAATTACAGGAATTATTTACAGGAGTTATTTACAGAAAAGGCCTCAGGTCAAAGTCTTCATTTAACCCTTTTGGAGCTAAAGTGTCCAGGGTATAGATCCAGAATGCTTCTCTTTTGAGTAACAAACAATTAACATCTCCTCCGCGGGGGGGGCTGTTTCACAAGTTCAATGCCGCAATATCTGAGAGAGGAAACGTTATGAGAGGCTAGTGAAAAATGCACCGCTACTGGACTATTGATGTCATGGTTGAGAATATTTGATCTGTGTTCTGAGATTCTTGTTTTCAGTGGCCTGGTCGTTTTACCAACATAGGCCAAGCTGCATGGGCATTTAAGTAAATAGATAACATTCTTTGTGTTACAGGTGATCACACCTTTGATGTCATAGAGTTTTCCAGTGCGTGGGTGATTGAAAGTGGTAGTTTTATGTGTAAAGTTGCATTGAGGGCAATTACCACATCTGTAATTCCCAAAGGGAATAGACTGCAAAAACTGTGGTGGAGTCAATGATGGAAGATGCGCTCTCACCAACATGTTTTTGAGATTAGGTGCTCTCTTGTACACGATGCGGGGTGATGTAGTAAAGCATTTAAGTGCTGGATCAGAGTTAATAATGTGCCAATGTTTTTTAATGATGGATTCGAAATCTCTGCCAAGAGGCGAGTATTGGACAATACAGTTAACTCTAGACTCAGAAGTTCTGGACCTGATTTTGCTGAGACAATCAGTTTGCGATATATTTTCAAAGCGATTACGTGCTTGGGTAATCCATTCATATTTATATTCAATCTATTCAATTATCGGATGAACATTGCATCCTGGTGATCAGTGATCAGACAGTCCCAAAGCTGCTCGTGGAACAGAGTGATATGCATCCTTTATTGTGGTGTAACAGTGATCCAATATATTACTGTCTCTTGTGGGACATGTAACATGCTGTCTGTATTTTGGCAGTTCACGGGAGAGATTGGCTTTATTAAAGTCCCCAAGAATGATTAAAACAGAGTCCAGGTGTTGTTGTTCTGTCTCTGTGATCTGGTCAGCGAGTTTCTGTAAAGCCAGGCTTATGTGCGCTTGCGGAGGGATGTAAACACTCACCAGAATGAACGAGTGAAACTCCCGCGGCGAACAGAATGGCTTGCAGTTGACAAAAAGCACTTCTAGATCTGAACACATCTTCTTTAACACAGTTACATCTGTGCACCACCATTCATTGATATAAAAGCGGGTGGCAACTGACATGCTGAGGGAGTGTGCAATTGACATGCTGACTGCAGGAATGTCCACCAGAGCTGTTGCCCGTGAATTGAATGTTAATTTCTCTACCATAAGCCTTCTCCAAAGGCATTTCAGAGAATTTGGCAGTACATCCAACCGGCCTCACAACTGCAGACCACGTGTAACCACACCAGCCCAGGACCTCCACATCCAGCATCTTCACCTCCAAGATCGTCTGAGACCAGCCACCAAGACAGCTGTTGAAACAATCAGTTTGCATAACCAAATAATTTCTGCACAAACTGTCAGAAACCGTCTCAGGGAAGCTCATCTGCATGCTCGTCATCCTCATCAGGATAAACCTGACTGCAGTTCATCGTCGTAACGGACTTGAGTGGGCAAAGTCTCACATTCGATGGCGTCTGGCACTTTAGAGAGGTGTTCTCTTCACGGATGAATCCCGGTTTTCACTGTACAGGGCAGATGGCAGACAGCGTGTATGGCATTGTGTGGGTGAGTGGTTTGCTGATGTCAACGTTGTGGATCGAGTGGCCCATGATGGTGGTGGGGTTATGGTACGGGCAGGCGTATGTTATGGACAACGAACACAAGTGCATTTTATTGATGGCATTTTTAATGCACCGTGATACCGTGACGAGATCCTGAGGCCCATTGTTGTGCCATTTATCCACGACCATCACCTCATGTTGCCGCCTGATAACGCACGGCCCATGTTGCAAGGATCTGTACACAATTCCTGGAAGCTGATGAGGCAAATGGTGGTCACACCAGATACTGACTGGTTTTCGGATCCCCCTGGACCCTGTTAATACAGTAAAACTGAACATTTTAGAGTGGCCTTTTATTGTGGCCAGCCTAAGGCACACCTCTGCAATAATCATTTTGATATGCCACACCTGTGAGGTGGATGGATTATCTCGGCAAAGGAGAAGTGCTCACTAACACAGATTTCGACAAATTTGTGAACAATATTTGAGAGAAATAGGCCTTTTGTGTACATAGAAAAATTCTTAGATCTTTGAGTTCAGCTCATGAAAAACGGGGGCAAAAACAAAAGTGTTGCGTTTATAATTTTGTTTCAGTGTATTTTAATTTTTTTTTTTTTTATCTGGACTACAACATGCCCTAGATATTGTTTGAAAGTGTTCTGATTCTTTATTGTTTGTTCACACTTTACATTAGGGCTTCATTAGTTAACATTAGCTAATTCATTAGTTAACATAAACTGCCAATGGAAAATTCTTCTGAACATTCATTAATCTTAGGTATTTCAATATTTAATAACACGATATTAAAATTGAAAGTTACAACTGTGTTATTTAATGAGCTAACATGAACTAAGACTTGTATTTTTTAACAAAGATGAATAAATTTGGTAGCAAATGTAGCTATTGCTCATTGTAAATGTTAATGCATTAACTAAGGTTAACTAATGAGATTTTATTGTAAAGTGATACCTATGGGTCTTTATAGTTCTTTTGCACGTTAATCTGTGTAAAACTTTTAACTTCATATATTTTTCTGTATTGCTTTATTGTATTTAAATGTTCAGTTATTTTTGTTATAAGAAAAAAGGTATTTAACCTGTTATACTGTATTATGACCACTTTTTTTAAACTAAATTTCAATACCATGATAAAAGCATTAGCAATAACTCTCAACAGGAAAACTGATACTGGCATATCCCTAGCAGGAAGGTAGATTTCCAGGACCAGGGTTGGGCACCCCTGTTATAGATTAATAGTGCAGGCCCTGTGTGGTTTTCCTGGGGGCTAAGTGAGGGCTGCCCGTGCAGGGCCAGTGCTAAGGGGCCAACATTTTGCCAATGAGCAAATTCTCAGGGGCCCTGTGCTGGCAGCCCGCTAGGGGACCTTAGGCTAGCCCTAAGTGGGCCTGTATAGGGCCAGTGTAGGCCAGTGTAGGGCCTGTTTTCAGGGTGGGTTCTGATCTGTAAGTGGAGAAGTCATTTAGTGTATGCGACAGACACACAAAACAAAGAAACCTTTGAAGGCTTCTTTGTGGGGGCAGGCTCTCACCATTGAGACTCAAGTCCTTGAGTTTGAGAAAGCTTGCGTCATGCTGTTTGAGGCAATTTTATGCAGTTTAAGACTTATAAAAAAAAGTCTCTAAAAGTGCTTTTAAGAATGTACAGGTCGAAGCCTTAGAAACTGTGGGAAAATATGTATCGTCCATGTAAAAAGTGCCTCTTTTGCATACTTTTCTGCAGCTTGTTAAAGACCATAAATAGACTTGTCAAAAATGTACTTATTGCGTTCCACTGAAGAAAGAAATTACCACTCACCAAGCATCAAATATGAGTCACAATCGCCACTGGTAAGTATATAAAATGGTGATACTGCCAGTTCACAATATCAAATAATACAAATACAGTTTCATGGCTGCTAAAAATATTTATGGCCAGTAAATTTTCTCAAGTCATCAACCATTGGCTTGTGTAGCAAAAGGTTAGTTTGGACTTGCATATGAGGTCAACATAAAGGTGAGTAAATAATGACAGAATTTCCATTTTTGTGTAAACTATCCCTTTAAACGTATTATTCTGAAGACAGTTTATCTCACACACTTATGCTTGTGAAAGCATAACATCTTTTGGGTCTTGTAAAGCAAAGGCTCAGTGTTATGGCGCTTTTCCACTGCATGGTACGGCTCGGTTCGGCTCGGTACGGTTCAAATCGGCGCGGAACGGTTCGGCTCGCTTCGCTTTTCCACTGCTTGGTACGACTCGACTTGGTACGGCACGGTTTGGTTCGCTTTAGCTCGGTTGCTTTTCCACTGCAGATCTATTTCGACCTCACTCAGACCGTCACCACGGTCTTACCTTGAATGACGCCATTCCTCCGCCTATCCTCGAGACCAATATCAACAATGTCAGGTGACTGACCTTAGGGGTTGGCTATATAACATCCAGGTGAACCAACCACTTCCTCTTGCCTTTCTCGCCTCATCTGAGACCGACGCGGTAGAGCGCATTGTTTTTGATTACAGGAGAGATTAGTTTCAATCCATCACGTTTTTGTGCAGGTGCTTCAAGTCCCTGAGGATTGCAGTGGTTTTTCTCCTCATTTAAATATTTCGACGTGTCGTTGGAACGCATGTCGGTGAGTATTTCTTTATTTTTCTCTGTTTGTTTTCAGGCATTTATTGATGGTTCTCAGGTCAGCTGTTCGCAGCAGACGAGAGTTTTCTTTTCCATTTACTGCGTGTGCGCACGTAGAATGATGGATATATAATTTTCTAAGGAGTTCTGTTCGCAGACGTATTCTGAATGATGAGTATGAAGAGTGATTCGTCACAATCTTTATATTAAATTGTACCTGGTTAATTGTGTTTAACTAATACCAGGCATATATTTTTTTGTGGATTAAGGAAGTGTTCAATTTGATTAATGATCTAGTGATTCATCACAATCTATTTGTTAATGGCATTTATGCTCGTTTTTTTCAACTAATTATTTTGGAGTCTCGCAGTTCAACTTCCAGAATTAGTTAAATACTGTGATTCATTACAGTTCATTTTCCCTTTCATGCACTATCATTATATGAGTGACCTGACCTCGGACTTGTTGTCATGAGTCACTCAAAGTGTCGTTTTTGCCAAACTAGCATACACCCAAGAGATGGGCATCGCGAATGTCCCTCCTGTTTGGGTATGCAACATGTACTAGATGATATTGAAGATCCCTGTGCAGCTGCAATGGAGCTATCTTTGCGAAAAAGAGTGCAAAGAGCTAAACTGTTAACTGGTGGTAATAAAGAAATTATTCCCAGTAGTTCCTCTCATAAACGCAAGAGGCCAGATGATTTCATCAGGTCTTCAGGTTCTGACATGCCTCCAGATAAATGGAAGAAAGCCACAGTAGTCCAAGAACCCAAGGATGACACTCAGTTGCAAAGCTTGGCAGCATTGCGTGACTTAGCTGGTAAGCTTGAAACACGTAATTCTTCAGTAAGCACACAGCCATCTGCACTCCGGGCTGGGGATGAGTTGACATCACGTCAGGAAGAGAGGGATGATTATACGGATGCCGTCTCACTGCATGCAAATAACTCCCTTTATGGTAGTGAGGAGAATGCAGATGAAAACGAGGGAGATGAATCCAGGTCTGAGGTTCCAGAAGGCCTGCATTCTGATGTTCTTTCACGCATTTTAAGTGCAGCAAGGATCCTGGGCCTTAATGCACAGGAAGAAGCTACAGCTCCAGCACCCACACAAGGTGTATGGGCGAGTATTTCCCCTGCACAGCCTACTGTGTCAATCCCTGTAGCTGAGGATTATTCCCAGATGTTGAGGAAAGCCTGGATTAATCCAAAACGCGGCACCCCAGTTTAATGCAGGATGTAGACGGTTTGTTAAGTTGGATTACCCGCTGAGAGTGGTATGGGGAACATGCCATCAGTGGAGCGAGAGATCGCAGCTTTAACCGCTTTGGGACCTGATAAGGTTACTGACAATCCTCGTTGTCCTGGTAAGGAGTGCCAAAAGACAGACCGGTTAATGAGCCAGGCATATAACGCAGCTACTCGGGCAGCCCGCTCAGGAAATGCTCTAGCAATAGTTTTGGCTGCGTTAAGAAAGGTTGTTAATAAAGAAGAGCGTGATGTGATGAGCTTGATTGACACAGCACTCATCACACACTCACAGCTTACCAGGGACATAGGGGCATCTATGTCGTCTGCAATTTTAGCCAGAAGACAAATCTGGTTGGCTCAAACATCTTTACCTGATGCAATAAGGAAGGATCTGACTAATATGCCAGTGGTTCCAGGACGGATATTTCACACTGATGCACAGGCTTTACTGGATACTGCTGATCAGACAAGACGCAGAAGGGAGTCAGTTCAGCAAACATTTGCTGGCCCTACCAAATGTGGCCATAGGGCTGCTCATTCTTTTCAGCCCCCACACTTTCCTCGTTCAGAAACTTGGGGGTATGACAGAAGACGATCTAGGGGTTACCAGTCCCATGATCGAGGAACCAGACCTTTTTACCAGGCTCCCCAGACCGACCAGGGCCATAATCCAGTCAGGGGAGGACCACTTAAGAGGCGTCCTTCCAGGGGTTTCAAACCCCGGGGAGGCCAGGCATAGCAGTCTCTGTGTCGTCGGAGAATGCTCCCAACTGTGCCTGGACAGTTGGGAGAAGGTAACATCAGATCCCTGGGTTCTAGATACCATCAAGACAGGATACAGGACACAGTTCCGGCGGCGCCCTCCTACTTTTTCAGGCGATCATATGACCATAGTCAGAGACCCAGTCCAGGCACAAATTTTGGCCAAAGAGATCACAGTTTTACTTCAGAAAAAGGCGATTGTACAGATAAACACCAGCAAACAGCTCACTGGGTTCTATTCAAAGTATTTCCTAGTGCCAAGGAAAGACGGGGGACTTCGACCCATTCTAGACTTACGAAAGCTGAACGAATTCATTAAGGTATTGCCCTTCAAAATGCTGACTACAGCACAAATTCTGGAATCCATAGAACTGGGAGAATGGTTCACTTCCATAGACTTGAAGGATGCCTATTTCCACATACCCATCTGTCAGGATCACTGCCCGTTTCTTCGCTTTGCCTTTATAGATCGGGTTTATCAGTTCAGGGTCCTTCCATTTGGCCTGTCTCTGTCTCCAAGGGTCTTCACCAGGGTGGTTTCAGCAGCCCTTCGTCCCCTTCAGTGTGCAGGTTTGAAAATTCTGTCATACCTGGACGACTGGCTAATTTGTGCTCCTTCTCGCAGTCAAGTCATGAGGGACACAGAAATGGTGCTCCAACATGTCCAGTCTCTCGGGTTCAAAGTGAACTGGGAAAAGAGCAATCTAAGTCCCAGGCAACAGACCGTGTTTGTAGGAATTTCGCTAGATTCCCAACTGATGACGGCAACTTTATCACCCCAGAGAGTGGTACAGTTGGTCAGTCTAACTCAATCATTCCATCTGAACAAGAGAGTGAAGTTAATTAAGTTTCAGAGATTGTTGGGCATGATTGCAGCAGCAGCAGCTGTGGTCCCACTCGGCCTTCTCAAAGCCCGTCCACTACAACGTTGGTTGAACAACTTTCACTTGCATCCCAAATTACACAGACATGTAAGGATAAAGGTTACGCGAAGGTGTGTCCAAATGTTACACCCTTGGAAGTTGTTACCATCACAAGGGGTTCCTCTAGGCAACATCCCAGCGAGGCGGTCTGTGATAATGACAGATGCCTCTCTAACAGGGTGGGGAGCAGTTTGGGAAGGCAGGTCCATCAGGGGACACTGGAAATTCCCCTGGACCACAGAGCACATCAACGTGCTGGAACTCAGGGCAGTCCATCTCTCCCTGAGGGTTTTTCTCCCATTGTTACAGAACAAACATGTTTTCGTGAGAACAGACAACATGTCGGCAGTGTACCACATCAATCACCAGGGTGGCACCAGATCAGCGCGGTGTCTCCAGGTGACAAAGGAACTACTTTCTTGGGCATTTCCAAAGCTCTCATCACTCAGAGCAGTATACATACCGGGAGTGGCGAACAGAGCGGCAGACCTGCTGTCGCGAACTGGACCACTCCCGGGAGAGTGGCGTCTCCATCCCGAAGTGGTGAGATTAATATGGAGGCGTTTCGGTATGGCGAAGGTCGATTTGTTTGCGACCACGGAGACAACTCATTGCGATCTATGGTATTCCCTGAACAGCCAGGGAGGCCCTTTAAGGATCGATGCACTATCTCAAGAATGGCCGGAAGAATTGTTGTACGCTTTTCCGCCCCTACCCTTGATCCACCTTGTGCTCAACAGGGTAGCTTTGGGCCGTCACAAGGTTTTACTTGTGGCCCCACGTTGGCCAAAGACAACTTTGGTTTCCGACCCTTGTACGTTTGGTCCAAGGTTACCCTTGGCAGTTTACCACAGAGAGCAGATCTCCTCTCTCAAGTGGAGGGCCAAATCTGGCACCCCAGTCCAGAGACACTTCAACTATGGGTATGGCCCTTGCTCAGTCCCTCTCTGAAGGCTTAGATGAAGCTGTATTAAGGACAATAAATAGTTCTAAGGCACCGTCTAGTGGAGTAACTATTTGTTAGCAAGTGGCGAATATTCTCACATGGTGTCATGACCCGACAACTGAGATCCGCCAAGTGGACAACCAGTTTGGTTCTTCGTTTTTCTTCAAACATTGATTGATTCTGGGAAATCAGTTAATACCATAAAAGTCCTACATTGCAGCCATCTCACACTTCCATGTGTCAGTGGATGGTGCAAATATTGGCAAACACCCTTTGGGTCTCAATTTTTAAGGGTGCAAAACGCTTGCGACCAGGGAGAATTATGAGATCACCTGCTTGGGACCTTTCTATTGTTTTACAGTCACTGGCCAAAGCACCTTTTGAAACTTTGGAGCAAGCAGATCTCAATTTCTTGACATGGAAAACACAGTTTTCCTACTGCGATTTGTTCAGCCAAGAGAGTTGGTGAGTTGCACGCTTTATCAGTCAATGTGAAGACTGCTTGAGATGGAAGGCAGAAAAAACAGGGGGTTTTTTTCTCTGGCCAAACCCATCATTCTTGCCCAAGGTCCTTAAGCCTAGCACAATAAATCAGGTAATTGAGCTGATGCTTTCCGTCCACGGATCCGCTTTTTGTTCAGGGGAAGGAGCTGGCTATTGTTCTCCTATTGCCCTGTTAGGGGCATTGCACCACAATTATATTGAGCAAGACTCATCAACTACGACAGCCCACACACACCACTATTTTGTATGTTTTGACAAGAAAGTGTTGCGGGCAACACCTGTGTCTAAGCAACGGTTATCTCATTGGATAAGTGGCTACCCTTTCCACAAGCTTTAGGTCATCCAAGATCGACCTATCCCTGTGATCTTGGTTGCTCACTCTAGCTACCAGGAGCAGGGCCACTTCCTGTGGCGGCACTGAAGGGTGGTAGCCACTACGTACATACTGTTCCGCAGCCTCTTGAGCATCTCGTTGCCGTTTACGAGGTTTATATAGGATTAATGTGGGCAAAGCCAAAATCCGTTGGGTCTGCATTTAAATCTAGCGGGTTTTAGTGTCTCGTGTCGCAAATTACTAAGGACGCTAGGTAGGTGACGATTCTGGTCTGACCAATCAGTGATCTGCAGTGTTTTTACGTCACATTTTAGTATCGGTACGGTACGTTTGGAACCTCAACAGAGGTGGTACCATTTAAAGCGAGCCGAAGCGAGCCGTACCGTACGTACCATGCAGTGGAAATGTGCCATAACTGAGCCGTACCGAACCGAGCCGTACCGTACCATGCAGTGGAAAAGCGCCAAAGCGTGCCGTGCCGTACCGAACCGTACCGTACCATGCAGTGGAAAAGCGCCATTAGGGATAGGTTTGTGGGTTAAATCTAAAGTTCTGGCATGAAACTCTAGATGGTGCTGTCCGATAGGACTACCGCAATCTGACAATTCAATGACATCATCACATGATGCAGCTGATAGGTTCTTTTGTATCAGCAGCCAATGAGTTTGCTGCTCAACATTCAAATACTTGGCTAGTGCATGCAGCAGTTGCAGTGTGCTTCAGAAACCCTCCACCTTCCCCAGCTCCACCTGTATAGATCTGTTACAAGGTGATTCATGTATGCTATATGGGGGTTATTCATATATGTTGTATGAGCAGCAGCAGTATTTCTTACATGCTCACAGTAGCATGTTGTGGATGTATTGGCAGTAGCACATCTCGGTACTTGCTCTTCCGCAGCAGCAGCGGAGCACAGCTGTTCCGCCAAGACCAAACACATTAATATTGTCATCTACATTACCATGCTAATCCCTTTAAGAGTTGTCATGACAGAAATTTTATTACTGGTAGGTCATCCTGAGCAGGTAGGTAGGTAGTTTCAAATCTCTTTGCCCCCCAAAATTTTATTTTTAAATTTTAACTATTCGTATTATCTAGTGATTTCAATGCAATATATATCAATCTTCTCTAGCAGACTGAGAAGAAGAGAAACTTTAGACCTTAGTCAGATTAGCTTCAGCTGATAAATGGTCTTTAAAAGACTTTAATTCAGTTGACATAAACTTGGTAAATCTATTTTAAAAGTTGTGAGATTTGAAAATAACTGTGATCTAAGACATTTATACAGCGCTTGTCATTGTAAAGTCTGTAAGTCTGTCTCTCACAGCCTTGTTGTCATCCATGTTAATTTCAATATGGTGTCTACCGTGATTAAAGGGGTGGTTGATTAAGTTTTCACTTTTTTAATGTTACTTAGTGTGTAATGTTGCTGTTTGAGCATTAACAATAACTGCAAAGTTGTGGTGCTGAAAGTTCAATACAAACGAAGATGTTGCCTTTTTAAATTCTGGCAGTTTAATGCCTACAAAAATGGCTCGTAGGGACTACAAGTTGACATCACAAAGCATGCAACAAAGGGCGTGAGACCATGCTACGCTGCTTTAGAGAAGAGGAAGAAAACTAGGGGTGCATGTAAAAATCTATTCATATTTGAATTGTGATTCTGTCTTCTAACAATTCTAATGGATTCACAAGTTTAAAAATCAATGTTCTAAAGCAGCGGTTCTCAATCCTGTTCCTCGCATAGCCCTGCTCTACACACGCTCTGCATTTCTTTCTCTCTCTCTTATCTCTCATTCAGATCACCAGCTCAGCTCAAACAATGAACTGTTTCATTTATACACATATTTTCACATAGCTATGAGAAGCGTTAAACAGTAGCAGAAGCATTTGCAAATAGCAGTGTATCTAAAAGTATGAGGCAACAACAAACAAAAACATACCATTAAGAGCCATGCTTGCATAGGTTCTGCGCGATCCTCTTCAATTATATCCTCTGCATCTCATTCGGGCTCAAATTGATAAGCAATATTGATGAGGCCGTTATTTACAATACAACTGGAGCACAATCACATGCCACGTTTAGACATAAACTAGAGGTGGTTTAGCAAATCACAACACACTGGACTAGCTAACCAATCAGAGCCCATTGCCTATTTCTGAGGGAGGGGCTTCATAAAAGCAGGAAATTATCAGTGCATTTATCAGAGAAGGGACAGAGCAGTGAGGAATAAAGGTAAAGGTATATTTAAAAAAAACGAAGCATTAACCAGGGCTTGCAAAATCCCTAGCCCGACGTCCTGGGGCTGTTGTGTTTTCCAGTCGGGCTAACAAAATGTATCACTGCCCTGCTCGACGGGCTGTCTTAAATAGTGATGTAAAATTCCTAACTTGATTTGTGTCGTAGTTGATCGTTTGCACTTGTTTCTAAGTCTTGCCAATTTAAACATTCAAGCATTTTAAACCAATCGCACATTCAGAGCTTGCGTGCACTCATTCAAAGCGAGCACAGAGAGCGGCGTTTCAGACAATGCGCGTACACAGAATTGATTCCTCTTTCGCGTATCCTTGCTTCTGAATGAACACATACACACAAAATTATCTCAAAATAATTGTCTCTGCAAGTATTCTTAGAAACACAGTTGGTTATGTCTTAAGTGAATGTATACAGTGGAGAAAGAAATCTCCTGTGCATTATTATATTGGATGCACGCATTTGGTCTTAAAGGGGCAGCAGCCTTTAAATACCCAGTGTTCCATTAGTGCCACCTGCTGTCAGAGATTGACATTTGTGTCTCATTGACAAAGCTAAAATCAGACCATTCTGTTTTTGCTTTAAATTTTTAAATTATACAGTCGTGGCCAAAAGTTTTGAGAATTACATAAATATTAGTTTTCAAAAAGTTTGCTGCTAAACTGCTTTTAGATCTTTGTTTCAGTTGTTTCTGTGATGTACTGAAATATAATTGCAAGCACTTCATACAATTGTATTCATACAATACAATTACATGACATTTATGCAAAGAGTCAGTATTTGCAGTGTTGGCCCTTCTTTTTCAGGACCTCTGCAATTCGACTGGGCATGCTCTCAATCAACTTCTGGGTCAAATCCTGACTGATAGCAACCCATTCTTTCATAATAACTTCTTGGAGTTTGTCAGAATTAGTGGGTTTTTTTGTTTGTCCACCCGCCTCTTGAGGATTGACCACAAGTTCTCAATGGGATTAAGATCTGGGGAGTTTCCAGGCCATGGACCCAAAATTTCAACATTCTGGTCCCCAAGCCACTTAGTTATCACTTTTGCCTTATGGCACGGTGCTCCATCGTGCTGGAAAATGCATTGTTCTTCACCAAACTCTTGTTGGGTTACTGGAAGAAGTTGCTGTTGGAGGGTGTTTTGGTACCATTCTTTATTCATGGCTGTGTTTTTGGGCAGAATTGTGAGTGAGCCCACTCCCTTGGATGAGAAGCAACCCCACACATGAATGGTGTCAGGATGCTTTACTGTTGGCATGACACAGGACTGATGGTAGCGCTCACCTTTTTTTCTTCTCCGGACAAGCCTTTTTCCAGATGCCCCAAACAATCGGAAAGGGGCTTCATCGGAGAATATGACTTTGCCTCAGTCCTCAGCAGTCCATTCACTATACTTTCTGCAGAAGATCAATCTGTCCCTGATGTTTTTTTTTTGGAGAGAAGTGGCTTCTTTGCTGCCCTTCTTGACACCAGGCCATCTTCCAAAAGTCTTCGCCTCACTGTGTGTGCAGATGCGCTCACACCTGCCTGCTGCCATTCCTGAGCAAGCTCTGCACTGGTGGCACTCCGATCCCGCAGCTGAATCCTCTTTAGGAGATGATCCTGGCGCTTGCTTGACTTTCTTGGACGCCCTGAAGCCTTCTTTACAAGAACTGAACCTCTTTCCTTGAAGTTCTTGATGAACCTATAAATTGTTGATTTAGGTGCAATCTTAGTACCCACAATATCCTTGCCTGTGAAGCCATTTTTATGCAACGCAATGATGGCTGCACGCGTTTCTTTGCAGGGCACCATGGTTAACAATGGAAGAACAATGATTTCAAGCATCACCCTCCTTTTAACATGTCAAGTCTGCCATTCTAACCCAATCAGCCTGACATAATGATCTCCAGCCTTGTGCTCGTCAACATTCTCACCTGAGTTAACAAGACGATTACTGAAATGATCTCAGCAGGTCCTTTAATGACAGCAATGAAATGCAGTGGAAAGGTTTTTTTTGGGATTAAGTTAATTTTCATGGCAAAGAAGGACTATGTAATTCATCTGATCACTCTTCATAACATTCTGGAGTATATGCAAATTGCTATTATAAAAACTTAAGCAGCAACTTTTCCAATTTCCAATATTTATGTAATTCTCAAAACTTTTGGCCACGACTGTACAATCCAAATAAGATGTATTTAGCATCTTTTTAGGATAGTAATTCAAATGGTTGCCTCTGATTTTAAATAGAGCACAGACAAAGCCTTTGTTTATATGAAGAGATTTCTTTTAGTTGTAAAATTTTTTTTATTTGATTTGGGATTTGTTTTAAAATTTCAAGTTAGTTTTATGATTTAACATTTCAATTTCACAAAGAAATATGCAGCATTTTGTCTGAGAAATAATAAAAGGACACCTTTTCATTTATAATTTGTCTTAAATCTCATTTTGTTACAAAATAAATATATAAAGAAAATTGTAAGGTGTGATCTGTATTGTGAATTTTATTGCATTGTAAGTTTATTGAATCGTTACATCCTGATATGCCACTAGTTTTTTGCTGATCATGCTGATTTGTCCACAGTAAAGTTCAGCCAATGGTATTTTTTTATTCGGGCTAGTTAAATTCATTTTGGGCTACCAAAACCTGAAGAATCCCTGCCCAAAGGCCTACCAGGGATTTTGAAATTTTGCAAGCCCTGATTAACACGTTAGACTGCACCCCATAAACACAATCAAGCCTAGAAAAAACCAGTCACCCCTCTTTTAAGTAATTCGACACTGATGGACATCTAAGGCCATCAAGCAGCATGCACTGCGGGAAAGATGCACATGACATAAATATCCACTAAGCAGAAACACTGAAAAGAACTAAAGTGCGAACAATTTCATACATGCAGTCATTTAATAAATTAGGGCTAAAATACACACAAAATACATGCACAAATTATTAAATCACAGATTTTTGATTCAAAAGATACAGGATATAAGTGTGCTGCAGCATATGTTTTCATTCTTAAAAGGAGATTCACATCATACAGTATTCTCCCTTGGCTAACTCACACATTCATGGTGGATGTTGATGCACAAGGTCATGTGTGGCTCACTCAAACTCATCATCTGATCATGTAGTACAAGAGTTTAGATTTTAGCAATTGTAAAAGGGATACTCCGGGATCAGTACAAGTTAAGATTAATTTACTGCATGTGTGGCATAATGTTGAGATTACCAGAAAAAAAAGCAAAAATATGGGATACAGTAAAGCACTTACAGTTATGGTGTGATTTTTAAATGTTGAAATATTCACTGTTTTACTAAAAAAGCCACAAGACTAAAATAATGTGGATTATAAGTTATAACATGATTAATCTAGTACTAACATATTTAATTTTTCCAGATTTAATGCCTTGACAAAGATATGCCTTAAACCCTTTAACTGTAAAAAAGATGATAAAAACAACTTTATACCTTAAATAAAACTAATTAATGTAAGCTATTTTACAGATGAATAAGCTTTACATTTTATTTGTAAATTATCTTTAAAGGAGGGATGAGGTAATTAACATTAACAAATAATCAACAATTAATAATTGCTGTCGATTGTACAAGTTAAATGCCTAATTTCTACTAAAACCTTAACTATCCTTTAATGTTCTTAATAACTGCAATTCATATTCTAAATAAGGTGTAAGATAGCCTATATGAATGTAGAATTTTAAAATGAGCTGCACCTTTTTTTTAAGTTGTCTATTAAAAGAGACATTTGATCAAAACATCTGATCTGTATTCAGTCATATCCTATGTATATAAACACTATAAACAGTTCTTCGAAATTAACATAAGAAATATTACGGTGATATTAAATTTTATGATACGAGCACCTACATGTATTACGCAGTTTGATATACGCAACACATTGATAATTTATGAACCATTTCTGTAGGCTGCAGGTTTTCTCTCTCTCTCTCTTCACCCATGTGACCGCTCTGCCTTTTGATCAAGAGAAATTATTCACGGGTAAGTCGATCTTTTAATATTCATCTAGGATGTCGTTTATTCCAGTCTTTACTTCAAAGACGACTATATCAAATCTAAACCTCATGCGCATCCTCTCTTCCTCTCCCTCTTACACACACACACACACGCGCGCGCGCGCGCGCATAATAAACACATCCAATGTATTTAAAGCCGGCTGTGTTTCTGTTTATGTAACTTACTTCTTCAGTCCTTTCCTCATCGACGCTCGCGTTACCGTGGGATTGCAGAGGTTCGGTCCATTTCCCCCCACTCTATTTCTTCTGATCAGTGATAGGGTTGTTTTTTCTGCTGTTAACCTGCCAGAACCTCTCGGAAAACGCACAGCTTGTTGATTGAGTGAAAGCGGAGGGAACTGAATCGCGCCTCCTCTAGATCACAGACTCCAATGACGCAAGACGCGCGAGAGTAGTCGGGATCTGAATGGTAACTAAAGGTAGTAGGTTTGAACCAGTTTGATATCTGTACAATCACAACTGTGCTCCTGACTCTCAAACTCAGCCCTGCGAACACACGAAGTATCAGAGAAATGATTTACTCTAGAAGGTGATCATTTTAATGACTTTACTAATAGGAAACCTGACGCCGACGCACAGGACCGTCATTTACAACCTCAGCGTCGTATGGTCTCGTTTTCCAAAACACAACGTCCCCAAGCCAGTTCTAATCACCAAAAAATTAACTGAATGTTTAATTAAAACATGTGTAGTCCTGTCACAAAATAAGAAAAGTAGCCTACATTTTTATAAGATATAGCACTTCTTTTAGTCAAGTCAGAAGATTTAACGTTACACATAAGCCCTTTTCAAACAGAGCAGTCCATATAGTGCTATATGTTAAAGGAGCAGTTCACATCTAAAAATTTTTAATTCCGTCTCACCCTCATGTGGTTCCATACCCATAAGACTTTCATTCTGCTGTCCCTCCAAAATCCAAACCATCAAATCTTTAACACAACCATAATTAGTCTGTCCTGATATGTTAAGTTTGTAAAGGAACAATGAACTTTTACTAATCTACTATTATACTATTATAATCTACTATTAAAACCCAACTACTGCTATTATTACTAAGTAATCTTTATTGTTTTTCAAGCCAACTCCAGAAGGAGTTAAACAGTTAAAGGGATAGTTCACCCCGAAAATGAAAATTTTGTCATTATCTGACCATTCGCAAAAACCTGGCTGAAGTAAATTTTTCAACTCAGTTTTTAGTATTGATTTAAAATGAGACATTAATTTAACCTCCTCTCTGTTATTTATCAGTTATTTATTTTTAGACACTAACCAGATTGAAATTCCAGTTGCACAGATGGGGAACGTTGTAACACTGCGGTACAATGTGGCCCCGCCATTATTAAACTATGCTCTTCTATGACATTAGAAATGTAATTTACATTATTTACTTTTTAATGAGAAACCACAAGAAACAGGTGAATAAAGTCTGACAATCGATGTTTAATGTTCAGAAATTAAGAAATGTAAAGCATTTTGGCTCGTTTGTGTGTCTCGTGCTCTGTGAAATCTGTGTGTGGAGGAAGGAGAGTGAATGTCTGTGTTTTTCTAAATGTCTTAATGTGTTTCTTCATCTATTTGCCCACATTATTTTGAACTAGGGTATACTGTATACCTGTGTCTTGCAATCAAGTCTTTCTCAAGCATGGTAACAATGTTGTCAAACTCTAAAATTAGATTAATTTTCAATCTTAAAAAATGCCATTATTTTACATGAAAATATTAATTTTATTTTATTGACAAAATATTTTAGTTTGTCTTGAATATTTTTAGCTCTGATAACATTTTAAGCTGTCATATGGTCATGTTATGTGCCCCTCACTTGTACCCCATCTATGGGGCATGTTGTCACATTTCACTTCCATTCTTTTGAGGTAAAGAAAAATGTACACTGTATGAAAGTGACATAGTTGTACTAGACAAGTGTGAAATCAATGTGGATAAAAAAATAATACCCTGAACTCCACATGGATTTACACAAACTGAGAATGTCAAAAAGTGTTAGGTTGTGCCCCGCATTCCCCCTACATCACGGAGCAAAGAGGAAACTGATGACACGCTGACAGACAATACAGAGAAAGTTACTTTTGGCAGGAAACAAGTCTCAGCTTTCAAATTTTGTAATTTTGTAAGAAATTCCAAAAATAATTACTGTGGTTCTTTAATATGTTGTGACCAGATCGCTGTATTGCCTCAGTTCAAGTTGCACACATGAACCGATCGTCTTTTCATATTTACCCCAGGAAGTGGCACATCTGGTCACCCTACTTTGAATGGTAACTTTTCACAAGACTGTGACAGCGCCTTTCAATGGTCATCAGCATCGTAAATCCTTCAAAAAATTTTTTTATATTTGTATTTTTTTAAATGTATGTACATTAATTACACTATACTTTATATTATCAATGAAGCTTAAATTTATATAAACATGTTTAATACTCTTTGTTAGTATTATAAATGTTAAAGGGGTCATATGATAAATGCTAAAATGCATATAACTTAATGCTAAAAAGAACATTATTTGGTGTATTTGATGTAATGAAATGTGTTCATGTGGTTTAAGGTTTAAAAAACACATTATTTTCCACATACTGTACATTATTGTTTCTCCTCTATGCCCCTCCTTTCTGAAACGCGTAGATTTTTACAAAGCTCATCAGTCTGAAAAGTGAGGTGTGCTCTGATTGGCCAGCTATCAAGTGCATTGTGATTGGCCGAATACCTCAAGCGTGTGACGGAAATGTTACACCCCTTACCATACTGTGATGCCATGTCCCGGCACAACCAGACAAAACCAACAAAACCCATTACAAACGAAGCATTTGTTGGATCCAGTGGGGACATAATTACGGATTATAATGACTTAAACTGACTTTTTACACATTGCGTTGCATCGCGCCGCATAAACATAAAACCATGTCTGCATTTGTGATTGGAGAAATGACAAACAACAAGACCTACTCTACAATGCTCAAAACATTTTATGTTGATGAAAAACATTCTTTAAATATGAAAAACATACTTCCAGTCTGTTAGTCAGAACAGCCGGCAGATCAGGAAACAGTCCTCCATAAAATGCGTTACACACATCTGAATATTTGGGTTGAACTGTTCTGGAGCAGTGTTGTAAATACAACTTAACCACTGATTTCTAGTCATGTCCTCTTTTGGAAGGCCAAACAAAGTAGTTTCGCTTTCACAACAAAACATAGCGTCACACACGGTAGGCTGAGTGAGCGGAGGCCAGCTTGAGAACGGCGTGGCTGGCAGATTCGATGAAGGAGCTTACAGCAACCACATGTGACGACCCTGGGCTGGACTCTGCTTCGTCCATGGTGAAAGCCGATCTGACGATCCACAGCTCGAAGTTGATGTATTTCCTCAGCGACCAGCAAGGGTCAGCTCTAGGCATGATGAAGCGGATATCATCCACTTTTGAAAGGCCAAACAAAGTAGTTTCACTTTCACAATGAAACACACAGCGTCTCCACAACATGGCAGCACGGCAAAAACAATACTACAGTGAGAATAAAAGTTATGCCTTCTTTCTTTGCATGAACATTTGGGCGGCATTATGCAAATCTTTCCACATCGTGATCTAGACATGTAGGGGCATGTTAGAATGAACCGTTTTAGGGGGGCGTGGTTGACTCTTAACTTTTATAAAGAATATCTCTTTGGATTTGAGACTTTGGTCTTTGCAACTTTACAAATATTTTTTATGCACCAAGAGCTTGTAACAGTTCAAAGAGAAAGGAAAAAGTGAAATTGCATCATATGACCCATTTAAAGGGTCAGTTCACCCAAAAATATAAAGTCTGTCATCATTTACTCACCCTCGTGTCGTTCCAAACCTGTATGACTTTCATGCAGCTGTACCTCCAAAGTCCAAACAGCCAAAATTTTAACACAGTCATATTAAGTCAGTCACGTTAAGTTTGTAAAGGAACAATGAATTTTGAAAATCTATTACTACAACTATTATTATTTTTATTGAATAATCATTTTTTTCACACTAACTCCAGGAGGTGTTCAAACACAGGCAGTTAAGAATCAGAGGCATTACAAAAATGCATTACTTATGCCTAGAGTCAAGTCATGGTCGTGCTGGTATTTGGAACAACAGCACTCTTGCTGATGCAACACTGATGAAGAAACACTGGTGGCAGGAAAGTAGAGTTGCCATAGCAACCAGGAACACATCCTTTAGCAACTGGATATGACAGAATCTGACATTTCTGACAGTTACAGAGCCTACTGTAATGTTTTTTTTTTGTTTGTTTGTTTTTCTAATCATTTTAGTGACCAATTCTTACTGTTAACTAGTTGCTTATTAATATGCATATTACTAGCATATTGGCTCTTTATTAGTACTTATAAAGCACTTATTAAAGGGATAGTTCACCCGAAAATGAAAATTAGCCCATTATTTACTCACCCTCAAGCCATCCTAGGCGTATACGACTTCCTTCTTTCAGATGAATCCAATCGGAGTTATATTAAAAATTAAATTTGATCTTCCAAGCTGTTTAATGGCCGTCAGATCCAGTTTAATGCCGACGTCCTACGTCATCCGCCTGAAGCTGCTTTCGTGTACAACAGTTAGTAAGTTAGTAAGTTTTAAATATGGTTATTTTTCTTACAAAAATGCATTGATTTGCTACAGGAGGCCTTTGTTTATCCCCCGGAACTGTGTGAGGCACTTTTTATTATGGATCGATGTGCTTTATTTCACTTCTTTTGGACTGAAACACCCACTGACTGCCATTAAACAGCTTGGAAGATCAAAGACAATTTTTAATATAACTCTGACTGGATTCCTCTGAAAGAAGAAAATTATATACACCTATGATGCCTTGAGGGTGAGTAATTCATGGGCTAATTTTAATTTTTGGGTGAACTAACCCTTTAATGCCTTATTTTGTATGACCATAATTTGGGTCCCTTAATCTGACCCCATCCTTAAACTTAACTACCTTACTAACTATTATTAAGTAACAAATTGGGAGTTTATTAAGGCAAATTTTGTAGTTAACATTTAGTTAATAGTGAGATTTGGGCTTTAAAATAAGTGTGACCACCTAGTTTTGTCGTTTGTCATTGTGAGGACCAGAAATGTGCCAATAAAGTCATGGAAACCATTAAAAGGCTGAGAACATTGGACAAACATTTGGCATACATAAAAATCTACCGTTTGGAGCATTATTAAGAATAGGTGAGCTTAACAATCACACCACTAATTTCTGCAGAAGAAAAAAAAAGGGCTAGGTCACAGAATGTCAAAATACTTTATAGCTATCTTATTGCATACATAAAAATCTACTGTTTGGAGCATTATTAAGAATAGGTGAGCTTAACAATCACATTACTAATTTCCGCAGAAGCAAAAAAAAGGGCTAGGTCACAGAATGTCAAAATACTTTATAGCTAGCTTATTTTTCTCTTTGTTATTAAAGGGTTTGTTCACCCAAAAATTAAAATTCTGTCATAAATTAATTACTCGTCCTCATGCTGTTTAAAACCCGTAAGGCCTTTGTTCATCTTCAGAACACAAATTACATTGTTTTTGATGGAATGGAGAGCACTCAGACCTTGAATAGATGGCAAGGGAACTACAATGTTCAAGGCACAGAACCATAGTAAGGACATCATTAAAATAGTCCATGTGACATCAGTGGTTCAACCATAATTTTATGAAGCCACATGAATATCTTTTTTGTGCAAAGAAAACAAAAATAACGCCATTTTTTTCTTCTCTCCCAGGTCAGTCTGCCACCATCCAGTTAAACCACTGATGTTTCATGGACTATTTTAACAATGTCCTTACTACATTTTTGGCCCTAGGAACATTTCAGTTGCGTTGCTGCCTATGGAGGGTCAGAAAGCTCTCGGATTTCATAAAAAATATCTCAGATTGCGTTGAACAAAGATGAACAAAGGTCTTAGGGTTTGAAACAACATGAGGGTTAGCAATTAAGGACAGAATTTCATTTTTGGTGGAACTATCCCATTGTTCTTCCCATTGTTTTATGTTTTCTTTCATTCCTTCTGACTGCCAAAGGCCCTGCTAAGCAGTGATAGATAATCATAATGTCAGCTAGATAAGTTGAGAAAGTATAACAATAATGTCACATCATAGTTATGCTTGGTGAAACTCAGAGACGAAGATGAAAGGATCCAAATGCAGATTAATTTTAAAAGGGATCAAAACACTAGGAATCATGAACAGCATAGAATCAACACATAACACCCATAGAAGACAAGACTAGACAAAGAACATGAGCAACCACTAGGATATATACACAAGTTAACTAACAAGGAGAGGGTGGAGCTAATGAATAACTATGGAAACCAATTAGGTAACTATGGAAACAAACAAGGGGAATTAACAAGGAAGGATTAATGCACCAGGAAAGCAGGAACTAAATACAGGATATGAAAATGGAAGCAATGGGGAATACATAACAACATAAAAGTAGGTCTGGAGACAGAAGTGGAAAAAGGAGCCAGGCTGGAGCAGGAGAATCTGGTGACCACAGAGGAGCTAGAGTTAAGGCGGAGCCAGCAGAGCTGGAGACCAGGGTGGAGCAGGCAGAGCTAAAGGCCTGGGCTGTGCCAATATGACAGAGGACCATCTCAGCAGACCAGATGGGACAGAAGATTCTCACAGTGGAGCAGATGTCCACCACAGCAGATCAGATGGGGCTGAGGCTCTCCAAAGTGGAGTTGCACTAGCTGCCGGTCTGCTACAGAATTGATTTTAAAGTTTTACTTTTTGTTTTTAAAGCTCCTTATTAGCTCCCTAATATCTCTGTGAACTTTTAAATCCAAATACATCTTTTAGACTGTGTTTTTTCTATTGTTATGCCAAAACTGTGGAATCATCTCCCAGTTTCCCTCAGATTAGTTTTATCAGAATCTGAATTTAAATGTAAGCAAAAAAAAAATTTTTTTTATTTTAGTTCCCAGAATTTTCTGCTAAAAGGTAATATAACATTCTCTAAAAACATTCTAAAAGTGTGTATTGATAACATTGTTATTGTAATAAAGCTTCTCATCACACTAGATGTGGACTAACATTGCTCAGAAATCACATTTTGGTTGAAAGTGAAAATCCAACCTTTTTTTGATGTCAAGCTCCAGCATAAATAACTCCAAAAACAGCAGTACCAGCTTCGCTTATAAACCAGACTGATTTTATTTCTGACATACATTTACAAAAGGTCTTACTAAGATTAACAGAGGTTTAGATGTTGATGGTTTATTGAAAATAATAGTTTGATTTGACGTCACCATTTTGGTGATCAGTAGTTAGGCAGTTTGACTCAAACTTTTCAATTTTAGTGTTTATTTGGTTGCTGTAACTGTTTGTTAAGACAAAAACAGTGAGTGAAAACTGTGATCAGGTGATGTTGGCTACTTGCTGATGTTAGAGATATCATCATGTAGTGATCTGATCTCATCTGAGTCTAATTTATGCTATTAATTTCATATTGATGACTATTGTAAATGTGTTTCAACAGCATAAGATCCAGCAGTATTATAAACTGTATTTCTGACTGTAGAAGTTTCTTTTTTTTAAATCCTTGAAACGATCTGATTGAAATTCTGCTGGGACTCAGTCTTTTGAACCATTGAGTTGCTATAATAAATAAGGTGCATATAATACTGCTATGTGATGATATCTTAATTATCAGCAAGCAACCAGCATCATCGAATCATGTGTTAGCTTGCTGTTTTTTGCCATAACAAACATAGCTAGATAAAAGCATTGAAAAGTCAAATTGCCCAACTAAAGCTAACACTGATCACCATAATGGTGACATCAAATAATTACCAAATAATTACTTTTAAACCCACATCAACATCTAAACCTCTGTTAATCTTAATAAGACCTTTTGTAAATGTATGACAGAAATAAAGTCAATCTGGTTTATAATAAGTGAAGTTGGAAATACTGTTTTGGAGTTATTTAATGAAGTTGAAAAAGGTTGGGGTTTTACTTTCAACCAAAATTGACATCTGAGCAACATTTGAGTCCACGCCTAATGTCCAATGTAAAGTTTCCTGCTTAAATCTTAATTAGAATGTTAGGGGATAATGTTCTAATAATGTTATTAATAAACATTATTAGAATGTTTTTAGAGAATATTATCCTACCTTTTAGCAGAACATTCTGGGAACTAAAATAAAACTTGCCGCTGAAAATATTCCCAGAATATATAATGTTTTCGGAACATTCTTAGAACAATAACATTCCTAGCTGGGTACTTACAAATAGTACAACACAATTTAATGAAATAACGACGTGTACACCTAAATGGTCCTTCTTTATGTTTGGAGCACTAGAGTAGATGAAATATGTCCAGGATAAGTCTATGCTCATGCTCACTGCTGTAGAGAATGTGTGGAATTGTTCCTCAGGGGATCTATAGCACACTATCTGATCTGATACTGTAGCTGACGGCTGCATGGTTACAATACAAATGTCAACACCTGTTGATGCTTTATTTTCCATTAATTTAGCCACTGTATTGAATAAATACCTGGGGTTATGTTTGTTTTCTTCTAAAAGAGACAAAAAGTAATCAGATCTAGCAGTTTTTAATGCTTTTCAAGCAATACGAATTACCTCTAGTTTTGTTTATCTCCAGCTGCGTTCCATTTTCCGGGCTTCTCTCTTTAGGGTGCGAGTGTGCTCATTATTCCACAGTGTCAGACTGTTTTCCTTAATCTTTCTTAAGCATAAAGGACCAACTGTATTTAAAATGCTAGAAAAGAGAGAGTCCATAGTTTCTGTTACATCATCAAGTTGTTCTGAGGTATTGGAAATGCTAAGGAATTGAGATAAATCAGGAAAATTACTTACAAAGCAGTCATTTGTGGTAGAAGTGATGGTTCTACCATACTTGTAACAAGGTTTAGAATTTACAGTTTTAGCTATATGAAGTTTGCGCACAACTAGATAATGATAATTTCTTGTGACAGTATTAAATCTAGAATATTAATTTGACAATGAGTAGGTCCTGACACGTGTTGTCTAACCCCAATAGACTTCAGAATGTCTATGAATGCTGACCCCAATGCATCTTTTTCATTATCAACATAGATAAAAAAAAAGAACTTTATCTGCAGCCAGCACTAACTTGGATATAAAATCAGCACATTCTTTAATAAAGTCTGTATGGTGCCCTGGTGGCCTGTATATAGTAGCCAGTACAAACATCACAGGGGATTTATCATTAGCACTTGTTTATCTGGATATTGTTATATGAATCACCATTACTTCAAATGATTTATACTTAAAGCCCGCCCTCTGAGAAATACTGAAAATATCATTATAAATTGTAGCAACACCTCCCCCTTTACCTTTTGGACGTGGCTTAACATTAGTCTGTGGGGGGGTAGACTTGTTTAAAATAATGTAATCATCAGGTTTTAGCCAGCTTTCTGTAAAACAGAGCATATCTAGGTTATGATCAGTGATCATATCATTTACAAAAACTGCTTTCGTAGAAAGGGACCTGATATTCAGTAAGCCAAGCGTTATCATTTGTTATTATTATCTATTTTTTATTTGTTGAACATCAATTAATTTGTTACTCTTAAATTGGTTTGGACGTTTTTTGTATTTTCTAGTTCGGGAAACAGACACAGTCTCTATATTCTGGTATCTAATAATAAGTTTGTGCTTCTTTATCGATCTGCCGTCCACAGATTTGCTGCTATTGCAGTCACATACACATACAATATAAACAAGCTCCACCTCAGAGCATATAATCACCTAACAGAGGGGGATCCTGCCTGAGTGATTATATCTATCACTGCTAGCCCCCTGAATTCCTACTCATACCTCCCCGGGACCAGCTATGGAGGTTCCAAAGGTCTGGGCACAGTTACCAAATTGCACCATGCCTCTGTGAAAGAAAATCCTTCCTGCACAACTGAAGCTGGTAATTCATAGCTGCTTTTAAAGTCTTGACTAGCCCAATTACATGATGGAGAGTGGAATTACTGCCAAGAAGGCAGGCTATTTGCAATAAGTGTAAATTGACACTCCATATTTTTTATTCCATAGTAAGCGCAATTCATACAATACATTTAAACTGAGCTACTTTAATACAATCTCCGAACTTTCTACCACAACTTTGCTGTTCTTCGGCTGGTTCTTCCTGCATACCTTGATTGACAGATGTCTCGTCCATTCAGCAGTGAGTAATCCCAAACCAATGGTGCTGTCTCAAACTATACCTACGTCTTCCGGTATGTCTGATTTGTCGTTGTGTTTTCTGACTTGTTATAATATTTTCTGAATTGTTGTTGTGTTTTCTGAATTGTTATTTTGTTTTTTTAGATTTGCATTTGCTTTTGTAATTTGTTATTTTGTTTTCAGAACTGTGATTTGTTTTGCATTTCTTGGCCACCGTACACATGGAAATGATGTCATAAATATATATATCCCAAAATTATATATATATATATATATATATATACAGTACAGACCAAAAGTTTGGAAACATTACTATTTTTAATGTTTTTGAAAGAAGTTTCTTCTGCTCATCAAGCCTGCATTTATTTGATCAAAAATACAGAAAAAAATGTAATATTGTGATATATTATTACAATTTAAAATAATTGTTTTTAATTTATTGTACTTTAAATTATCATTTATTTCTGTGATGCAAAGCTGAATTTTTAGGATCATTATCACATGATCCTTTAGAAATCATTCTAATATGATGATTCATTATCAAAGTTGTAAACAGTTCTGCTGCTTAAATATTTTTTCAGAACATGTGATACTTTTTTAGGATACTTTGATGAATAAAAAGTAAAAAAAATAAAAATAAAAAAAAGAAGCTATGTTTTTAAAATATAAATATTTTGTAATAACAATATACAATATTTTTTAGTAATTTGGGGTCAGTAATTTTTTTTTTTTCTTTTCTTTAAATAAAATCAATACTTTTATTCAGCAAGGATGTGTTAAATTGATAAAAAGTGATAGTAAAGAAAATATATTATTAGAATATATATTATTATATTTTTTTTTTATTTTGAATAAATGTAGTTCTTTTTAACCTTTTATTCATCAAATATATTAGACAGCAGAACTGTTTCCAACACTCATAATAAATCAGAATATTAGAATGATTTCTAAATGATCATGTGATAGACTGGATGTTACATGTGACACTGAAGGCTGGAGTAATGATGCTGAAAATTCAGCTTTGCATCACAGGAATAAATAATTTTTTTTAAGTATATTCAAATAGAAAACTATTATTTTAAGTTGTAATAATATTTCACAATATTACTGTTTTTTCTGTATTTTTGATCAAATAAATGCAGGCTTGATGAGCAGAAGAAACTTCTTTCAAAAACATTAAAAATAGTAATGTTTCCAAACTTTTGGTCTGTACTGTATATATATACATATTCTGTATGATTTCTTATGAATCATAACTGAGTGTCATTGAAAATGTATTATACACACACACACACACACACACACATATATATATATATATATATATATATATATATATATATATATATATATATATATATACACATACATATATATACACTAACATCTACGTCCTACATTATAATGTATAACTTAGTTATACATTAGGGCACATTTAAGTTCTTTTAAAAATCACTAAACAAACATTTTTCTTCATTGCTCCAAAATAAACAAATGTTTACATTTTATTAGCATTTGTTTTATTGTTTAATTGCAATATTGTTTCACAGCAAACATTTGTGCATTGCTGAATCAAAAGCTTGAAGTAACAGACTGGCTTTCACTCTGCTTATAACTCATCTGAGTGAACGTGATGAAGTGGTCTCTGTGGCTTATTAATTGACATTTAGCTATTACAGAACTGCAAATAATAATAATAATAATAATAATTATAATAAATAATAATAATAATAATAATTAAACAAATGCCCCCATAATGCTTCAGTATTGAATATATATATATACAGTCATGGGCAAAAATTTGGGCACCCTTGGTAAATATGATCAAAGGAGGCTGTGAAAATTAATCTGCATAGTTAATCCTTTTGATCTTTTATTTGAAAAATTCACAAAAATCTAACCTTTTATTAGATAATAAGAAAATAAAATGGGGGTCTGCGGTTGTGAGGCCGGTTGGATGTACTGCCAAATTCTCTGAAACGCCTTTGGAGACGGCTTATGGTAGAGAAATGAACATTCAATTCATAGGCAACAGCTCAGGTGGACATTCCTGCAGTCAGAATGCCAATTGCATGCTCCCTCAAAACTTGCGACATCTGTGGCATTGTGCTGTGTGATAAAACTGCACATTTTAGAGTGGCCTTTTATTGTGGCCAGCCTAAGGCACACCTGTGCAATAATCATGCTGTCTAATCAGCATCTTGATATGCCACACCTGTGAGGTGGATAGATTATCTCAGCAAAGGAGAAATGCTCACTAACACAGATTTAGACAGACTTGTGAACAATATTTGAGAGAAATAAGCCTTTTGTGTACCTAGAAAAAGTCTTAGAACTTTGAGTTCAGCTCACAAAAAATGGGGGCAAAAACAAAAGTGTTGCTTTAATAATTTTGTTCAGTGTAAATAATGGAAACACCAGTCACCATTATGGTGACTTCAAATGAAACAGATTAGATTTAAACACCTGTTAATTCTCAATAACGACTCTTGATCGGGCTGCCTCTGACATGATACCCATGATAGCCAATGAGAGTGAGCAAGCGTCACCTTCCGGATGTTGCATGCTTCTATAGCTGAAACTTGGCAGCCGCAAACATGCCATGAATCAGAGAACATCACCCATATTCTTTTTTTATACTTTGTTTTTCACTGTGAAATAGAATGCGCGTCAGGAGAGTCAGCTGACAACGTTGATTGTCCTCTATTTGTTTTTCCTCTCTATTCACGTTTGATCTCGTGAGTCTCTGTGAGATCAAGTGTCACTCTGAAATCGTTCCAACAATCATCAAGTGTGTGGTCTCGTGGTCTGGTCGAATCGTCTAGTGTGTGCGTTCAGAGGATTATAAGGCTAAAAATCGGTTGAACTGTCTTCTTGTCTGTGGTCTCTCATGGTTTTAAAATCGGTTAAGATTTGAAAATCGTCTAGTGTACAGCCAGCTTAACAGAAATAATGTCAGTCTGGTTAGTCAAGTCAAGTCAAGTCATCTTTATTTATATAGCACTTTAAACAAAAAAGATTGCGTCAAAGCAACTGAACAACATTAATTAGGAAAACAGTGTGGCAAAAAAAAAAAAATTGTAATATGTGAAGCTGGTACTGCTGTTTGTGGAGTTGTTTAATCCTCCTCTGCTGAGATCTTCAGAGACTTAATGTATTTTATCTTCAGCTGATTTCATCTAAGGCTGTGGCTTAAGTCACTTGTAGTTCTTGAGTTTCTGTTTGTCTTTTTTTTCTGTTCTCTTCTATTCTTCAGTGATTTTGCTTGTTAACAAGCTTAGACAAGCTGAGAGGGCTCTATAAATAATATATGAATATTTTGTGGCTCAGAAAAGGTCCAATGTGGTTTATTTCTTTGCTCTTGGCTGACATGTGGCTTTGCTATGGCCTGCTTTTGGCCCAGATCTGGCAAACAGGAGCGGTCTGCCCAAGTGCCATCATTCCATGCTACATGTGGGCCAGATCATCATTCCACATGTGCCAGATGCCAGGGCTGGATCTGTGCCAACAATACGTTGCTGTCTGGGAAGGAATATAAAAATATACAGGAGCATATGTAAAGAAAGTCTGTCCAAAACAAAGTTTATACAACAGTTAAGAATTATAATGAAAAAAAAAAAAAAAACTTAATTCTGGCAAACAATCAACAACCCCCCAAATATTACTTCTAAAAACAAACATTCAAAAGAAATCAGCAGCCCATGATGTTAATGGCTTTTCTGTACAGTGTCGACCTTTTTCCATTGAACTGTAAACAATCAGAAAATGCCAATGAACTTGCTCTTTGAATACAATAAGCATTTTCATAAATTTCACATTCTCCCCAATCATCGAACATCTAAGTGAACAATTTTTGTACATCAGGCTGTGCTGTATTGTGAATGCAGTCTAGGCATTACACAAATCAGTCCTTATCAAAATTCCTGATGACAAATTAGGCATTATAATGACACACAGTTACTGACACACTGCAGCATTACTGTCAGATCTTTATCTAAGTCTTTTTGCAAAGCCTACAATAAACTAGTTTACCAAAAAATTCACAGTGAATGAAAAAAAAAAAAAAGACTCAACTGAGAAATGCTCATGTAGTTGAAAATGAACAGCCACTTTTCTAACATTAGGATCCTCTGGAAGGTAATGGGTCATGTAAATTTTAGTCCAGTGATCCTAGCAAAGATCTGAGAGAACCCCAAATGCCAGAGAGATATTTTACATATCTCAACCTTTTTGCAACTTTAAGTCCTGTAATGTGAAATGTGTTTTGACTAGGGATGCACGATATATCGGTGGCCATATTGTTATCGGCTGATAAATGATATTTTTTAATATTATCGTTATCGGTCCGATAACAAAATTAGGTCGATATCTTTAAGCTGATAAATTATGTATTATTTCCGCTGGTTGAACCACTTGACGTGCTTGCTGCTGGCCACTAGGGTTTTGATCGTCGCTTCTGTGATGTCGTACAAAGCAGACGCGCGCATTACAAGAGCTGCTGCTAGAGAGAAGATAAGATGTCAGCGGTGTGGGAGTTTTTCGTCGTGAAAAAAAGAGGACACCAGATTTGCAATCTGCAACAGCTGCAAATGCAAGGTAATGCGAGGGGGCAGTAGAACGAAAAACTTCAATACTACTAATCTAATAAGCCATCTGAAGTTTCACCATCCGAAATTTATAAAGATTATCATACAAAAGTCACTGCCAAACAAACAGCGTTACCCACTACCAATAAGCCGGTACAATAAACACTTAACAATATGAAGAAATTTGACAAGGACAGTGCCAAAGCAAAAGCCATCACATGCAAAGTTATGGAAATGATTGCAACGGATGACAAACCTTTCAGCATTGTTGAGGATTTTGGATTTCGTCGGCTTATCGAATTTATTGAACTGCGCTACTCGCTCCCTAGCCGGGCGGCACTTCGCTAACGTTTCGCTCCCCGCTCTATACAATGAAGTGGCAGCTCACATCCACATGCTTTTGGGCAAAAATGTGACGGATATTAGTTTCACTACTGACATATGGAGCTCTGACATAAGTCCAGTGAGTGTACTGAGCCTTACTGCTCAGTGGATTGAGGAAAACTTTGAGATGAAGAGAGTAATGTTGCATGCACAAGAATGCCCAGGCTCTCACACCAGCGCTGCTATAGCGAGGGCACTGGAGAGCATGTTCATTCGGTGGAACATAACTAAAGATATGGTACATGCTGTGCCATAATGGCCGCAATATGGTTAAAGCCATCGAAGACTGTGAATTGAACAGTATTGGCTGCATGGCTCATACTTTCCAGTTAGCTGTGCATGAATGAGTTCTGAGCCAGCGCAGCATTTAGAACTGTATGGCGATAGGGAGAAAGATAGTTGGGCATTTCAAGCATTCTCACCTTGCCATGTCCCGACTTAGAGAGATACAGACAGAGTTAGGACTGTCGAAAAATATGCTACAACAAGACACTCCGACACGTTTGAATAGTACATTTTATATGATGTCGAGTTTGTTAGCGCAGAAGCGAGCACTTGGTGCATATGGGGCAGAATTCAAGCTTACAGATAGCAGTGTAAAGATGACAAAAGCTACTCTCCTGGAGGCTATTAAGCAGCGGTTTAACGGCATATACACCGAGCCTTTGTACTTCTTAGCAACGATCCTGGACCCAAGGTACAAAGACCGCTTTTTTGATCAAGCCACCAAACAGAGAGCAAAAGAAATGCTGCTGAGACAACTGAACAAGATGACAGAACTTGAAAATAGCACGGAGAAAGAGAGAAGTGAGACAGAGCCCCCTTTAAAAAAGACGTGCACCTAGAGGGACAGAGGCGCAACATCCCTGCTTGACATGTATGGTGAAATTCTTGAAGAAAACATGGCCAAAGAACACCAGATGCACCAAACATCTCCAGTAGGACAGCAGGTACCCCCCCCTCCATGTAAAGAATAAATAAATAAAAAAACAGCAAAATAAGAAATAACATCTTATTTGACATCTGTAATATAGAGTACAAAACATGCTTTAATGTTTTAGCTTCACTCTAAAAAAAAAAGATCAATATGACATATAAAATAGTGTAACATCAAAATAAATTAAACAGTATTAAACATTAATAAGTTATATAAATATATATTTTTTAAAATCTTTTATATAATTTAACTCTGCAAGCTGACTGTGCAACAAGGGTTTTTGTTGTTGTTTTTTACAGTTTAAATTTATAAGCTTATGTGTGTAATACTGAATGAAGGATTGTAATACATTATTTATTGCTCTTTGTAGGTGAATGCATATCTAAGTGAGCCACCCATTTCCAGGAGTGAGAGCCCACTACAGTTTTGGAAAAGCAATATTTAGGTTAACTTTATTAGTTTGTTGAAATTATTAAAATAAGAATAAATATATTGATTATGTTACAAACTACAGAAAAAGACAATAAGTGAAAAAGATACTAAATAAGTATGTTAACAGTCTGTATATCATGAATATATTTTTCCTGGAGAAAGGCTATTTATTAAATGTTCTTCCTACATACATTGGTTCTTTGAATAACTGATCACTAAAACGCTCTTTGAACCCAAAATGGTTCTTCTATGGCAGTGCTGTGAACACCTCCTTTTGGAAACATTACTTTTAAGTGTGCAGTTGTAAAGAAATCACAGTCTGTCTCTCATTATTCACTACAATATGACACCATAACTCTTGCTGGGATAATAAAAGAAAATGTACTCGGTTATTTAATGTAACCTTGGTTCCCTGAGATACAGGAACGAGTACTGTGTCTTGCTAGACGCATACGGGAAAAAGTCTTTTTTCTCCTGAACTGAAGCCTTTCTTTATTCACGCAGTGAAACTGCACGGCCATTGGTTCGTGCATTGTATTAAAAACGAACCAATGGCTAGGCAGCGGAGCTGCACGAGCCTATGGCGACAAAGCCCACCAAGTCCTGCCAAAGCCTGCCAGAATGGGTGGGGCGTCTGGCTATATAAGCAGGCGCTCACCACAGGATTCTCAGGTTACTTTGACTGAAGCGATGAGTTGTGCAGCTACATAGCATGACTAGCAACGCAGTACTCGTTCCCATATCTCAGGGAACCGTGGTTACGTTAAGTAACTGAGTACATTCCCTTTCGATACTACACTCGTACTGCGTCTTGCTAGACGCAAATAGGAACTCAGTACAATCACTCCATGTTATGTAGTAAAACGACTAAGATATCAACTTCCATAAGCAATCATTGCTCCTAAGAAGTTAACAATAATCCAAGCCTAAAACGGGTTGCGCTTCCTGAGGTCACACCCAGCCTGGTTAATCGTTTGAAAGTACTCCTGTAGTTTTGACACCAAGGGGTCGAGAGCTAACAGATGAACTGATGGCAGAGAGCTTGAGTGAGACACGGTCAAGGGCTCCCTGTCGGATTTGTTTACGCACTGCGTGTCACTTCAAGCAGGAAGGACCCTGGCCTGTAAGGCCGGGACTTCCAGGTTATAAAAACTTGCAAATGTAGACGGCAAGGCCCAGTCAGCCACCTCACAAATATCCGTGATGGACACACCACTGGACCATGTGCAGGACGAAGCAATACCTCTAGTCGAGTGGGCCCGTACTCCAATGGGGCATTGAAGGCCCAAGGAAGAGTACGCTAGTGAGATGGAGTCTACTATCCATGTAGAAAGTCTTTGATCGTGATCGGGAGCCCTTTGGTGCAGTTACCGAAGCAGACAAAGAGCTGTTCAAACTGCCTATAGGGGGCGGAGCGCTCAATATAGATTCTCAGGGCTCTGACGGGGCAGTCCAGAGATAGCTCTCTGTCCTCTTCAGAGGGAGGAAGTGAAGAGAGCATAATGACCTGTGCTCTGAACGGAGTGGAGAGCACCTTGGGTACGTAACCATGCCTTGGTTTCAGGATGACTTTAGTGTCGTTAGGCCAGAATTCCAGGCAGGCAGGGCTAACAGAGAGCACCTGCAGGTCCCCTATTCGCTTTACTGATGCCAGTACTAGGAGCAAGGCAGTTTCAGCGATAGTGACCGAATGCTGGCAGACTGTAGCGGCTCAACGGTGGGGCCCTTTAGCGCCCTCAGTACCGATGGCAGATCCCATGAAGGGACGGTATGGGGACAAGGCGGAGTCAGCCTCCTGGCACCCCTTAAAAAGTGGATGACCGCGCTGTGTCTGCCCACCAATTGGCCCTAGATAGGGGCGTGAGAAACCGCTATGGCCACCACATAGACTTTAAGCATGGATGGGGAGCACCCCTTATCCAACAGCTCTTGCAAAAATGACAACACCTCTGTCAAATCAGTAGTCTGGGGGTCTTTGCCGTGGTTTAGACACCAAGCGGAGAAGAAAGACCACTTTAAGGTGTAGAGGCATCTCGTAGATGGGGCTCTAGCCTCCAAAATTGTGTTCAAAATTCGCTCTGGGAGGTTGGAAGGAGGCTGCAGGGTCCATAGGTTGGGCCGAGGATGGCATATTGTCCCATTCACTTGAGAAAGGAGATTCCGTCTCAGCGGAACAGGCCAAAGGACCGCTATCAACAGTTGTGATAGCTCTGATAGTCACAGCTGTTTCATCCAAAGAGAGGCCACCAGGAGAACCCTGTGTTTCTGTTCCCTTACTCGCCTGATTACCTGTGGGATCAGGGCAATTGGTGGAAAAGCATAAAGAAGGAGGCCAATCGTGGGCCAACACATCCTTGATTTTTGAGAAATAAATTCAGCAATGAGTTGTCTTCTGAGGTGAAGAGGTCTACCTCGGCCTTGCTGAAGATCTACCAGATCTGTTGAACCATTTGCGGATGGAGCATCCACTTCCCTAAGGGGACACTCCTTTGTTCAGTACTCCTTTTGCCCAATACATGCGCTGCTCTCAGCGAGCGCAAGTTGAGCTGAGCCCGTTCCAGGAGGCGCTCTGCGAAAGTGAAGATACGCTTCGAGGAGAGGCCCCCCCTGGTGATTTATGTAGGACACCACAGACATGTTGTCTGATTGGATTAGCATATGGCGTACTTTTAGGACCGGCAGGAAGAACTGAGAGGCTCGACATACTGCTAGCATTTCCAGGCAGTTGATGTGGAAGCCTTTTCCGTTTTCGACCAGTGGCAGAAAGTTGGCATGCCTTTGCACAGCACCCCCCAACCTGAGCTGACTCTGTCTGCTGTAGCGAAGTCTGACCCCGTCCTCTTCCTGTCCCACAGATCTCATCCTCTTCCAGTCTTCTGGGTTCATTGTATTCTTGTGTTGGGGTTCATGGTGAATTGGAAGAGGGTAGGGCTTGGCCGAGCGAGAGCGTTCCCGTGTTTGATGCCCTTTAGTGGGCTGAACAGTGGGGGCGGTAGGTGCTGGGTTTGCGGGCTGCTGAGTCGGTGTAGACTTGCGAGCAGGGACAGAAGCAGAGCTGGAGCACTTGGGAAAGAAATGTTGCATAGCCTGAGACGATTTTTGTGCCTCAGTGAAGCACTGAGTGAATCCTTCGAACAATGGGCCGAAGAGACCCTTGGGAGAGATTGGAGCATTGAGGAAGCGGATCTTATCTGCGTCCTTGATCTCAGTCAGCTTCAGCTACAAGTGGCGCTTGAGCACCACAAGGCTGGCCATCAATCTCCTGATCGCCTGGCCAGTGGTCTTGGTGGTCAGGTCAGTAGCGCTCCTCAGATCCCTGACGGTAGCGGGGTCTAAGCCAGACTCATTGGTGGATGCAAGGATCTTGGCCTGAAAGACCTGGAGGACTGCCATAGAATGAAGCACCAAAGCCGCCTGTCCAGCAGAAGTGTAAGAGCATGGAGCGAGAGCTGACATGGTCCTACACGGCTTGGATGGATGAGCGGCCTTCGCTCTCCAGCCGATGGCTGTGAGTGGGCAGAGGTACGTGGCAACTGACTCATCCAGGGGAGGTGGCTTGTCGTACCCTTTCTCTTCAGCACCATCAATGGAAGTGAGGGCGGAAGAAGAGGCAGTACAGAGGCGGGCAGAGTAGATCTGGTGAGCTTGTCGTGGACCTCCGGGAAGAACGGAGAGGCTTCAGTTCAGCAGAAAAAATACTTTTTCCCATATGCACCTAACAAGACGCAGTATGAGTGTAGTATCAAAAGGGAACTTGTGCTTCATCTACAGTACACTATGAAATGCATGTTGCACTTATAATAGTGGGGTGCACCCCTAAAATTATTGGAGTGTAAAAGTATTAAAACAAATTGAGCGTCTGCATCAGTTCTGGCAGGCCAGGTAGTCAAGACGCTGTTAATGCTATTTGCTAACAATACTGTCCCGTCAGCTGATCTGCTCCAGCTGATCTGCATTAGCTGGTTAACTCCCCTCGCTGCTCAATGGCCAAAGCTCAAACAAGGCGCCCTATTTAAACACATTCAGTTTGCTCATACAGGCTGCTGCTCGCTTCTGCTGATCTGTACGCTGGTAAATCACTCATGTTGTTAAACGCAAAAGTACTGATTCTACTCACCCTATGGTCGGCTATGACTTCCGCCGCTGTCGAGGAAGAATGGCAAGACTCTTCTGAGGAAACCCGCCCATCACCTTTCCAATCGGACCAGGGGCAGGATGCCTGCCCCGTAGATAACGATACCGTTCGTAGGAGTTCTCGGTGGTTGGCGAATAAATCCTCGTCCCAACCATGCATCATTGATTGGCCCTTG